>NC_090265.1:605926178-606201178 GCF_040414725.1 Anabrus simplex | reverse complement strand
CTCATATTAATTTTAACAAACTCCCAGTATCCCCACTTGTGCTCGGTTTATATGCCGATCACTTTAGATGCTGGAGAATACTTTGGTTTTCTTTCGTTACCAACGACTGCTCAGTTTTATCCTTAGCTAAATGACTATAATCAAATGTGGAATTGTGTATTTAATTTTAGTGCTTTTGATTGTGATAAAATACTACGATTCTGTCTGAAGATTAGTTTTAAATTATTTTTAATTTTTTATTTACTGTACTAATTTATTGTTAATTTTCCGCATCTGTTTTTAAATACTATTGATGGTTATTGTTTTAAGGGGAAAAAAATTAAGGAATTACGAGAATAACACATGGCTTTAAATTATTCCATAATCGACTGCGTACCGTAGTTAGGTGGTTTCATGTTTATTCATTTCATTGTTTACACATTTACAGGGCTCTATTCATTATATACACGACATAGTAATGCATTTTCCTCCTAATAACATTAATAAGTAAAATTCATAGACTACGTATTACATGTTATATTGGCCTACATTATTATTATTATTATTATTATTATTATTATTATTATTATTATTATTATTATTATTATTATTATTATTATTATTATGTGCGTATGGACCCAGTGGATCACGCAGAGCTCTAACGATTCTGTTTTCTGAGTTGCCAAACAGCTCTCATCCTTTCTCCGCGGATTCTTTTTCGTTCTTCTGTCCACCTTGCACCAGTCTTCTTTTTCACTTCGTTCTCTGGTTGCACTTTCCATCCATTAATTTTTTTCTATAGAGGTTTCTGTCCGCGGTGTCATTTGAGTTTATCTGGGCTTTTTCCAGACCCTTCTTCACTTCCAGTACCGATGGAACATTTTTTAGATGTTCCATGTAGGTGAGAATCTTGTGTGTCAGTCTACTTCCCGCCAGTCTGCGGACGTGCCCATAAAATTTCAGACATCTTTTGCGGATGTCTGCTGCCGTGTTGGAAAGCTCTTCTGTCACTTTGCGTGACCTCAGTCTGTATCCATCTTCTGTTTTTTCGGGGGCCGAGAATTTTCCTCAGGATTCTTCTTTCTTAGTTTAAAAAGTTTTCTATGTCACCTTTCCCATTTAGTGTTAAGGGTCTCGCTTGCATATAAGACTTCGGGCTTGATTACTGTATTATAGTGTCTGATCTTTGCATGGCGGGATAAGCACTTTTTATTGTATATGTTGTGAACCCTACCGTAGGCTTTCCGAAATTTTTGTAGGCGAATTTTCTGGGCAGCCTTCTCGCCTCCCGTTGGTTCAAGTATTTCTCCCAAGTACTTGAAGTGTGGTACTCGGTTGATTTGCCCATATGTCGTGTTCAAATTTTGGATGTCAAGTTTTGAGCAGAAGGACTTGGTCTCTTCAAAGGAAATTTGTAGGCCAACCTTTCCAGCACATTCGCTAAGGGTTTCAATTTGTTTATAGGCTGTGACTGCATCTGTCAGTATGGCCAGGTCATCTGCAAAAGCGAGGCATGATATCTCAGTACCGTCTTTGGGTCGTCCTAGTCGTATGGGGCGCCAGTACCCCATGTCTTTCAATACCTTCTCTGACTCGCGGATGACTGTGTCTAGGACGAGATTGCAAAGAAGCTGAGATAAGCCGTCACCTTGTCGGACGCCAGTTTTAATCGGGAATGGTTCAGAGATCTCCCCCATGAATTTAACTTTGGAGATAGTGCCTTAATGAGATTGAGGGTCTTGAAATCAAGCCCCAGTTCCTCAAGAATAACGAAGAGACTGTCGATCAACCGAGTCGTACGCTTTCCTGAAGTCAACAAAAATGCAGATGACCGGTTTGTTCCTCAATGCTTTGTATTTAAGTGTTGCCTTAAGTTGAATATTTGTTCTGCACATGAGCGACCAGAGCGGAAGGCTGCTTGATATTCGCCAGTACTTTGTTCAAGTTGTTCTTGCGTTCTCTTCAAAAGGCAACCTGAAAGGATTTTGTATGCCACTTGGAGAAGAGAAATACCCCTGTAATTGTTTACGTCAGTCTTAACCCTTTTTGTGTAATGTGTGGATGAGGGTGCACTTCCAGTCCTGAGGTAATTCTCTTGATTGCCAGATATCTATAATGATTTGAGTGAGTTCCTTGAGGGAGTTAGGTCCAAGATTTTTCAGAAGTTCCGCAATGATTCCATATTCTCCGGAGGTCCTATTATTTTTAAGTTTGAGGATGTGGCCGCGGATTTCTTCCTCTGTCGGTGGTGGAGATTCTGAGAAAGTGTGCCTTGGGGGTTCTTGAGGGAATCTTGTGAGGGGCTCTGGACAGTTGAGGAGATCAGCGAAGCAAAGTGCCAGTTCCTGACAATTTTCCTGATTACTGAGTGCAAGTTTTCCATCTGATCTTTTGAAAGCCAAGTTTTGAGGAGCATACCCACGGACTTGTCCTCCGAATTGCCTGTAGAAATCTCGTACGTTGTAGTTACGAAAGTTGTCTTCAATCGAGTCCAGTTGTCGGCTGAAGTGTTTTCTCTTGATCTGCCTGATGATTTTGGCTACTCGTTTCCTAGTTTCATTGAAATATGTTTGGTTTTCGGGTGATTTCTTGCTGTTGTATTTCTGGAATACTTCTTTTCGTTCCTTCAAGGCACGTTCACATTCAGAATTCCACCAAGGGTGTTTAGTATTCTTTTTCAGGGGAATTTGCTCTCGAGCTTTCTGGATGATTTTGTTGCGGAATTTCTCTCAGGTGCCTGCGTGTTCCCTTTCCCACACTTCTTGCAGATTATTGTTCCCAATCTTTGTCGTGTCAAACTTCGGTATGTGTGACCTCTTATGATGAATTTTCTTTCGGGGTGAATTTTACCTTTATTCTCACTAGGTAGTGATCGGAATCGACGCTTGCTCCTCGGCGTTCCTGTACATCGTGTACCTCTCTCTGCATGGGATAGTGATGGCAATGTGATCGATTTGAAGTTTACCGATCCCTGTAACGGGAGACCTCCAGGTCTTCTGTTTCCGTGGAGATTTTCTCAGAGAAGTTGACATGATTTTAAGATTGTTTTGTTGACACAGTTCAATGAGAACCCGTTTTTGTTATTTAATTTGTGAGCAGGGAATTTGCCAACAGTTTTCTGGTGTTCTTTTTCTTTACCAATTTGTGCGCAAAATTTTTGTGTCCTCTTTTGGAATCTTCGCCATGATTTTCTCAAGTTTAGCCCAGAATGCATCCGTTTTTAGCGGTTCTTTTTTATAGTCTACGTTAGTGGGTGCATGTACATTCACAATTGTATATTTCTTGTTAGCACATTGGATTCGCATTGTCATGAGCCTGTAACTTATGGGAGTGACTTCTTTTATTGCGTCTACTATACTTTTACGTACCATGAAGGCCATTCGTAGTAAGGGAGTTCCCTTACCAACTCTCTGCTCCGTTTTACTCTTGAAGATACGGTAGTTCCCATAATCAGTTGTGTCCTCATCAGTGAATCTCGTTTCCTGCAGGGCAAGTATCTGGATTTTCTATTGATCTAGTTGTGTTACAAGATTGTGCAATTTACCAGGTTAGATTAAGGTATTTACATTGAACATGCCAATGTATGTGAAGGTTTTGGATGTTAGTTTGCCAGAGAACTCCGACTTTCTCTGTGTTCGTGATTGCCTGGGTTCCCCAGAATCCGAATACCCAGTAGCCGTCTCATGACGGGTGGATTGGTAATGGTGATTTTACTCTCACGAATCATCATAGCTTGTAATCAAAGATTGGTCCAGTGTTTCCACTGGGAAATTAGGACTAGGGATTGCTAGGCTAGTTCCTGGAACGTAAATATACAGCCGTACCTACTAGGTAAACAGACGCTGACCACTTCACCGCTCGATCTGAGTCAGAGCGAGGTGGATTTCATTTATGGTTATTCCGCCCTCTCAGCCATTGAGACATATGTCCTCTTCCACAGTTCTTGTTTCCTCAGTTGATCCGCGAGTGCTTATTTGACTACGTCTTATTCACACTTGTCCTGTATATCTACAGGAAACTTCCCCTATTAGCCATTGGGACGCTCCGTGTCGGGGTTGAGGGCTCCATCCCAGTGTCTCACGCAGGGATATGCTTAGTTCTTCTGAACTAAACCCCCACGTAAGCTGACCAGGTAATATTGTATTATGCTGTCCAATACATATGCGTCACATTGCCAGTCTTAAAATTGGTTGACAATATAGTGGCCGGCAGTGTGACCTTGGCAACGCTGATTATTATTATTATTATTATTATTATTATTATTATTATTATTATTATTATTATTATTGATACGGGGTTTTCCGTGGAATGCAGAGGTGAAAGAAGGTGCGGGCTGGAATGGGTCTAACTACAAAGCTGAGATATGGATTAAAATTGCGTTAAAGGTTATGTTTTCGAAAATAGCAAAACTTAACAATTTTCACATGAAACTTCAGACTAACACATAACAAGAAGTCAAATCAGGTACAAGACCAGGAAAGCCAAGATTTAGAGACAATTTAACAATCTGGGCCACAAGCCCTAATGTTTACAATTTCTGAGCTCTCAGCTCACAAACACCTATTACCAAAAATGCAGAAATCCCCTAATTACCTGGAGCACTTGCTCCCACCTAGCAATGTCAAGCCTCCTAGATGCACATTTACCACAAATAAAAGAGCTGACCCGCTCTAGATATTCTGAGCCTCCCAAAGGCCACAACGGACTTTACCATTAACAGCCCTCAAGGCACACTTACAAGGAAACAGGGGTATCTTGTACCCAATCTACTGAGCCTTAGCAGAAAAAGAATAGGTTAAGTTAATGGCCCAAAATACAAAATGAATGGAGGCGAGAACTTGCACTCCTAAATATACATTTTAAAACCTAAAAGGCATTAGGCCAATGAAACAGGGGCTATTCCCAAGCTGTGGAGGTGACTCATATACAGAATAAATTTAACACATTAAGGAAGAGTAGAGAAACGGTTACGAAAACGTAGTCACCTCAAATCCAAAATGAAGGGGAGCTCGAGAAGGTAAAGCACTCTCTATCCCCGATTTACAGTTAGAGATATATGAAGTTTTTGCAGAATCCTACATGTTTAAGAGATAGGTTACAGGTAAAGGTTTCGGACCTTCCCCGCGGGTTAAACTGCTGAGCTAGTAAAAAGTAAAGATGTTAAGCGGCCATTACCTTATTGAAGAGCTGCTGCCGGATGAAAGAGGCGCTCCCCGCCTCCTGCTACACTTCCATACACTAGGCTAGATGTTGTTCGAGTGGCCGAGAGGCACGAAAATCAGCAGTTTTTATACCCTCGGGGAAGTTCCGGGACCTTTCATGAATAATGAAGACACACCCACAGGATTTTATTGGTTAATGTTCACAGTTACACACAAAATCGAAGAAGAAACACAGGATTGGCTGAAAATTAATTACAGAAATGATTGATTGGTTACCTTCAAAACTGGGGAACATAGGCTATGTCGCTCGTGGGTTGCAATAGTGGCACTACTCAAAAAATACGAATTTGGAGTTTATGCACTCTTCAGCATTGCAGATTACTCTACATTCCGGCAGCAACACCAGCATATCTTAAAGTTCAGTATTCCACCAACAAATGGCAGAAGTGACGTATAGCCCCTAGCAAATGGCAGAAGTGCCGCTGTTGCACTCCGTGCTTTGTCGCTTACATTGCTGCAATACTGGCGCTTTTCCTTTTGCACCTGGAGCTCGGCAGTCGCGTAGCGCATTCTGTTAATCTATAGTGATGCATTGTAAGTTGTGCCAGTGTTGTAGATGAATTTACTCATTGCCGCGATCATCAGAAACTTTAAACGCATTTATCTCAGAACTTTTTTTGTTGTTGTGCCGCTGTTGTAGCCTAAAAGCTGGCAACTGTAATAAGTCTCAAAGCTCGTATATTTGCCTGTCGGTGTTTTTTTTTTTTTTTTTTCACGTAAAAACTGCTTGATTGATGGAACTCAAATTTAGTAAGCTTACAGCTGATACCTTTAGTTAACATATAGGCTACTTACTATCACACTATCTTTTTAAGTGGGCTATGTAGCGAAATAAAATGCGAAGCAAATCAGAGGAAAACATACGTTTGAATATGCTAAACGTTAGTCCTATTGAGCAAAGGACGCACCACGTGTACCTGAAATTCGATTTCCCAGAAAAAACCGTTTGTCTTCATGACTATAATAGTTTTGGAGAAAAATGTTTTGCTTGGTTTTGGCGCATTTTTTATCCTTGGTCTCTTTGTCTTGGCTTCTTTCACATAAAAACTACTTGATGGACCGTGATCAAATTTGGCAAGCATACGACTGGAACTTTTGGGTAACATGTAGGCTACTTACTATTACAGTGTATATTAATGGAGCCTTGCAGGGAAATAAAATGTAAAGCAAGTCATAGGAAAATGTACGCCTGGGATCATTAAAACTGAATACCCTGCCTAAACGGTTACTCCTATTAAATAATGGAGCCAGCGAGTCTACTTAAAATTATATTTCCGAGAAAAACGTTCCTAAGCACTTCCTTCGTAATTCTGACAATATTCCAGAAAAATATGTTTTTCTGCGTTTTACTATCACACTCAGAACTTTTTGTTGTTGTTGTTGTTGTTCCACTGTTGTAGCCTACCAGCGACGTATCATCCCGGAATATCAAAGTTTTCCCGCAAGAACTGCGATTTAAGAAAAAAGTCGGCAAGTGTAATAAGTCTCAAATCTTGTCTTTGGCGGGCTATGCAGCGAAAGAAAAATGTGAAGCACGTCGGAGGAAAACGTACGCCTGCAGCCCTTAAAAGTGAATAAGCTGCCTGAACAGTTAGTCCTATTAAACATTGGAACAGAGCAGGTGTAGTTAAAATTCTATTTGCCAGGAAATTGTATGAATTTTCTTCATAACTCTAATAATTTCCGAGGAAAGAATGTTTCTGTTATGGCGCATACCTTTTTCGAAGGTTGGATTGTGATGTACTTACTTTGAACGTATAAAATCAGCCGCAAAATGGCGGAAGCTGTACCATTTAATTCTTGTATGATTCACTGCGCCTACTCACCCTCTCGCCTTTTCTTTACTTTTCACAGTAACCAAGTACAAACCATAATACAACTGACTCCGCTTCAATTTGAGGACAATACCAGGTGTATGCCTAAGTTTTTGCCAGTTTTTGTGGTAAGGAAAACACGCAATTTTCAAGGGAAATTCATGTTTTGTTTATTCAAAATATTTACCATTGGCTTCTGCACACTTCGCCCATCTTTCAGGTAAGTTATGAAAAGCCATCTTTTAGGTAAGTTATGAAAACAGTGCCAGAAAATCTACTTGTCTTTTGCAACAGATCATTCGTCGAGCCATTTTCCAACTTCCTCGAAATTGCTTAATTGCTGGTCTGCGAGCGCGTGTGGAGTGATAGATAGCGCCAGGTCGGGGTAGTACGGCGGGTACGGAAGGATTGAAGGTGTTTTTCACTGGTTTTGCTTGTGAGACGGCGCATTGTCGTGTAACAAAATCACTTTGCCTTGTCTTTTGACCCATTCCGGTCGTCTTTCGATCAATGCGTGATTTAAATTAATCTTGTGTTGGCGATAGCGTTGTGCATTAACGGTCTCGCCGGGCTTCATGTGTTCATAATACACAGTACCGCTCTGGTCCCACCGGACACAAAGCACCACGTTTAAATTGTCGAGACCATGTCTCACATGTTCTAATTGATCGAGCGTGTTCACCCTATGTTTCTACCAACAGACGATGACTTTCCACAGCCTTTTTCTTTTGATTAAATAAGAAAAGCAATGCGTGCCGCAAATGTTTTTCAGGCACAAACGTCGACCTGATCACTGAACGATACAACACAGATGCTAGTGTTTAGCGGACTCAACTTGTGTGTGTTGCTAGAAGAATAAACTGACGTATGTGTCAAATTCATACGCTGCGTACTGTTCGCTGGCGCCATCTCTTAGTGAAATCGGAAAAGACTTAAACACACACCTGGTATACTAGCGCTGCGCATGAATCTATCTTAGTTTGAATGCCTTTGATTGGCAAGGAACTGCAATAGATTAAACAGGTGATGAAACAAAAGCAGGAGCACACTCGGTCAGCTATCACCAACGACATGACAGATATAGACTGCTAAACACACTTGTTACAGCGCCCCTAACTGAAGTTCAGTGAATTACGGCCGCTATGACAGTTGCAGGCAGGAGAACTTGACACTTCGATATTGGCCTAGCCGCATGTCACATTAGCTTAGCCGTATTATCAGTTCATGAATAGATGTGGTTATTTTTGTTGCAAAAATAAAGTCTTTTTCAAAAGTACAAAGTCAGACGTTTTGTAAACACTCTTAACATTAATAATCGTAGGACTTTTAATGAAATAAGCCCACCAAATTAAATTAATCCTCTGAATTACCCCGGTGGGTGGTGGCTGTAAAATAACACGCACGGTATCCCCTCCTCGTCATAAGAGGCGACTGAAAGGGGCCCCAAGGTGTCTTGGGAGCGTAGATTGGCGACCACGGGACCCTTATCTGAGTCCTGGTATTGCTTCTGCTTACTTGTATGAGGCTCCTCACTTTCGCCTATCTTATCCGACCTCCCTTCGTCAACTCTTGTTATTGTTCGACCCCGACAGTATTAGGTTGCGAGGCCTAGAGCGTCTTTCGTGGCCCTTGTCCTTTTTTCATTTTTTTTACACGTTGTTTAACGTCGCACCGACACAGATAGGTTTATGGCGACGATGGAACAGGAACGGGCTAAGATTGAGAAGGAAGCGGCCGTGGCCTTAATTTAGGTCAGAAAATAGGAAACCACGGAAAACATCCTCAGGGCAGGAGGTTCACTGCAAGACGGTGCACTAATCTAATCTAATATAACTGAGATCGTTTTAACTCTCGCTCAGTCAGCCTTCCTGATTCTTAACATTCTCCAGTTTATGACAAATTTTAGCTACCCATGTCTTGGAAACCTATTGTTCTTTATTGAACCGTTTTACATGTTATCTGTTCGCAAACCAATTATCCCATATATATTCCAATAATAAAATAATATTAATCATTCAATTTTTCCTTTTAAAGCAGATACGTATTAAAAACTGCTTTATTGCGTTAATGCAAGGGGGCCTGCCATCATAATGAAAACTCGGGAATTCGATTGTGACTGTCAGTAGGCAAGGGCGCTTTCCCTTACAATGAAAATTCCCTAACCCGGTCTTCACATGAGAAACGAAGTACGGCGACTTCCCCGTCGTGTTTCTGGGTTAACGCTAAGAGGTACGCAATTTAATAAAATCGTACTTACAGCGTGTACACTACTTCATCTAAATACTGTCTATCAACCTAGAATTCCGTAGCGAAGCACGGGTACACTTCTCTTCAAGTACGCACAACACATTATGCTACCAGTCACCACAGAAGCACGCAATTTCGGATACATCCCTCCACATACGGTTGACGTCAAGGTCATCCAGCCGTAAAACTGGGCCAAATCCTATAAGTGCCGATCCTAGTATATTGGGACATAGCGATAGAGGATGGAGAAGACTCATATTTGTAAATTTTATTACATGCAGCTGTTTTACATTAAATGCTGTGTGTTTGCTTCAACATAAAGCCTAATTGACTTCTTGTGTATAATGTATCTTTCCGGTGCATTATCCATTACATTAGGTTTTGAACAAATATTTTATTGATAGCGTTTTTGTAAGTCCTTCCCCATGCCAATATTCTGTAGCTAAGAACAGACTGAATCACAGCCTGATAAACCTCTCGTAAGAGTCTGCACTGACTATATATTTTAAACTGTGAAATATATAAATATTTCTCCTGACTCTTTTGCTACCTAGGTTTATATTAATTTTTTTTCTTCAAAATTCCAAATACTTAACATTTCTTACTTTATTAATTTTGTAGCAGTTACAATTAAATTTACAATTGATGTTATGTTTGTCAACTCTTTAAAGATCATTCCTTGTGCCAGTAGCGGCGATTAGGGGTTGGGGGGCACTTTGTAGAGATAATATTACATTATTCCAATGTAGCCGGCTGAAACTAGGAATTATAGGAATTTTTTTTTAAAAAGCAATTTGTACAAGCCCTGTTGTCTTATCAGCTAATCCTTTTTTTCTTTAATTATTGACAACATTTTTAGCGGAAATACGCTCAAAATGTCGTTCGTCGCTGCCAACCGACTTGTAAATCGCCAAGCAAGTAGTGGAGACTTTTCATGTGCTGTGAGGAACGGTAGCAGGGGTATATTTTTTGCCTAGGTCATGGACACAAAGGCATGATTCACCCGCTTGTTGCGCGCATTCGTCAATTTGCAAGTCTCTTTAGTGTCTATTAATTTCAAAGCGTGTAGTAAATTACTAAATGATTTTTAATTTTATATTTACGCCGTACGTCTATTTAATTGTAATACGTGTGTAATATTGTTCCTTTGGTGAAAGTTTTATTGTATAGCATCAAAATTTCAGAAAACTATTATTACCGCACTTAAGTTGGTAAACTGTCAACCTTTACCTCCCTGTCTAAATTCGCTCAGAGAGCATTAAAAAAACTTACTACTTTGTAGCCTTTCCTATTTTTTTTTTTCAATTTTGATGCATATAACACCCCCCCCCCCTGAACCCGGCTACTTCTTGTTGTCAGTATATTATATTGTTTGCCCCCCTACTTTAATTCCCGATCGCCGCTACTGCCTTTTGTCATTATCTTATCAATAAATTAATATTGTTTTGTTAATGTTCAAAAACAGTTCTTTATTTTTCAAATTCCAACAATCTTTCTTGAATATAAATGACTGTTTCCTATGCTTAAGGTTGAACTGTAACTTTTTCATTCAAGGCCAACATTGTGGCACTTCGGTGTCTCTAAGAAACCTTTAACAGTTAAAGGAATGTGTAACTTGCACATTATGTATTAGCATTACTGTTGACCAATAATCTCTCTGTTCTGTTTACGTTAATAGGCTACTGGCCCGGCTTACTGGGCTGTAATCTCGAATTTAAAAGCCCTTATAAAATTTGTTCCGAAGTTATTCATCCTCGGTTGGACAGTGTTGGTAACGTGCACTGTGACAGAACGAGGAAGATGTAAACACAGTTAAAATTACAGCTACACGTGTCCTTGATCTCTTCACTGAATCGGGACTGGCTAGAATTTAAGACTGGTTGGTGATCATCTTGCTATTTTAAATGCTTCACTGTATTTCCTTGCTGACTTGTAGTACCCGCATGGAAGGAAAACTAGTTAGTGCTACTTGAAAATGATTATAGTCTTGTTGAACGGGTTTAATATTTAATAGCAGAAGATAATATATCCTCTATAGTAATGCAACATTTTATTCCGGCATGTGGTGTCATGCTTATCAGTAAATTACGTTTGCTTTAATTTTAGCTGCATGTTTGTAAAGCTGCAGTATGTCGGCCGAGAGAGGGAGATAGGAGTTTCGAAAATTGCGTGGGCGGTGTATTAAAATACCAGAGCGTCGGACGGCGGCAATAGCAGCAGGCCGCAGGCATTACCTTAGCGGTTTCCGTCCGTCGCTCATTCGACCTTGGCAGAGGTTCACGCGAGAGGGAAGACTAGCTCCAAGAGTTCGGCTTCAGCTCGACCGGCGTCCGTGCACGTCATTGTGACGTCTTTGGCTCGCATTCCAAGACTCATACACGGAGACACACATTCCGTGACGGACAGACAGACATATTTGTTAATGAAACTGACATTTTTTTCATTCACTTTCGGAAATCGATGCTGTAGATTTATTACTTCTTTTCTTTAACTGAACCATAAACTTGCCCTCAAAGAATATTGTAATGCGAGAACGACAGGATGAGCAGTGTACTGTGTACACGTCGGTCGGGACAAACCTTACTTACTATAGTAATCGGAATACTCATTTATGACAATTCTGAACATGACAGTATATTATGAGAGGAATAGTTTCATTTCTTTCCTCTTAATACCTCTGTCTAGTATAGTATGGGATAGTATAGTATAGTATTATAGGTGACCACAAGGATACAGAATACTACAACAATGATACAGCATATTATAATAAATATATAAATTAGTAGCATACGGCAGTTTTGAACAAAGGAAGTGAAATATAAATACGATATCAAAAAAGAAAGATTTGTGGTTTGCGGCTCATTGAGTGCATTAACATAAGGATGAATGTAAGTAATATTTCAATATCATGATTGATCCGTTCAATACCGTGAGTTGCCGATTCTGTTGCAGAAGTCGACAAGGACATAATCGAGATACACGGATTTTCTCTTTGTCGACTGTTGGTTGGATCGATTATATAACCGCTTTTTGTTTTAAGGGATTTAACGTCAAGATCGTATATGCTATTGAAACGGAATATACCCTGTTATCAGACATCATGTAGGCGTCAGGAAATAAAGTGAAAAGCCGAAAAGGGATAGCGAAAAACAAACAGTTGCCTTAGAACTCCGAAAGTAAAGGATATTCAACTCTGAAGAGATGAGCTGCGTACATGGATGATAAGTATGGCTAATGAAAATGAAACGGTTCCTAGTATATGCCAGAATCTGTGGTGTGCCTCTCACTTACTGTGAACATCATGGGGATATTCAAAACATGAAATCATGTATGGATGTTGATTTTAGTGCTAGTAACACTCCATTACTTCATTAAGTAGTAAATCCTTTTTAGGTCGCTGCTTACGACTCCTTCATTCACCGACGGATATAGAGTGGCGTGAAACAAGTCACGTTGTTTACATGAACGAATAAGATTGCTATGTTCAAAATGGCTAGTATCTACATTCTTTTTGTGTCTCGAACCACTGCATGACTATTTACATAAATATAAATTGACATTCGACAGTGATTGACCAGACTAATTCAAATATTGAAATACCGAATGACAGATTTATAGTAATAAGTGCGGAAAGCTATGTAAGAAGCTGACGTAGCTAAGTATTGTATGTTTTCATTATGAGCATCGCATTATTTTTTGACACTCTTTAATTGCTGGCCCTCGTTTAATGATCATCTTAGATATTTCCACCGGGCGAGTTGGCCGTGCGGTTAGGGGCACATGGCTGTGAGCTTGCGTCCGGGAGACAGTCGGTTCAAATCACACTGTCGGCAGCCCTGAAGATGGTTTTCCGTGGTTTCCCATTTTCACACTAGGCAAATGCTGGGGCTGTAGCTTAATTAAAACCACGGCCGCTTCCTTCCAATACCTAGGCCTTTCCCATCCCATCTCCCATAATCAGATATGTTTAATCTCTGTGCCTTTTTCGACACATCTTTCGTTTCATTACAAACACTTCTTCCTTGCCTCTTTCCCAATTACTGAGTGTCGGGAGTTTGTATGGATTTAGTCCACGTGTAGGAGCGACTCTTTCCTGACGCCAGTCTTGTATGGAGGGATGTATTTACTATCGCGTGCTTGCTAGTATGGTGGTTTGTACTGTGGTCGTCTGACCAAAAGTCGCGTGCATGCGGGGTAAGGAGTGCGGAGGATAAGCATGGCTGCTGCGCATGCGCCAGTCTCAAGTCTCAAGGCCTGACAATAAACATCGGTTCCGTCCGCGGTGATTCTTGGAAACTAATTTCCTGCTGTGAAGTTTCAAACTGCAAGTGTAATTGTGCTTTAGTTACACATTTACTGTAAGTACTGCATAATTCAAACTTTAATAATGAGCACGCATCTGTTTCAGAGAGCTCGCACTTTTTATCACGACTAATGTTTGTAGCTTAGTGTAGTATCTATTACTCGTGTCGTACCTACGAGCTGCCGCGACTTCTCATGAGACGCTGACAATAATGTCACGTGTTGTATGTAAATGGAGAGGTGTATTAACACAAACACCCAGCCCCCCAGACGCGGTCAAAATCTCCGACACAACCGGTAATTGAACCTGGGACCTCTACGCTGACCATTTAGTCAAGGAGCCAGGCAAACACTATTATGCCGAAAATAATGCATAGCCTCTATCACTAAAATATCGTCGTTGCGCCTCGAAATACCGTTATATGACAATGTTGAAGGAATAAATACTGACCCGCAGCACATGTATCAATTCGTTGATAGTGTCCGTACAAAACTGAACCTTACGCGACACGAACCTGTATGGTCCGAGTTCTAAGCTGAAATATTATCACAAAGCGGGTTTTCTAGGCGCAACGACAATATATATGAATGATAAATGATCAGAATGACCTATTTACATGAGAAAAACAGCACTTATAGCAGGTATAAGTAATTAGCTTTTATACATAATAGGTGTTTATTATTACAGTATTCTTCTTCTTCCTCTACCGCTTTTCCCACATATGTTAGGTCGCGGGTGTGAACTGTGTAGCACAAGTGGATTTGGCCCTGTTTTACGTCTGGATGCTCTTCCTGACGTCAACCCTATATGGAGAGTGGCTGGTAGTGTAATGTGTGTGAATATGACGAGGAAAGTGTTGGGACAAACACAAACATCCAGTCCCCGAGCCAAAATAATTAATCGGTTGAGATTAAAATCCCCGGGAATCGAACCCAGGACCCTCTGAACCGTAGGCCTCAACACTGACCATTCAGCCAGTGAGTCGGGCTATTGCAGTATTATTATTATTATTATTATTATTATTATTATTATTATTATTATTATTATTATTATTATTATTATTATTATAGTACTGAACATCGCATTAACTCAAATAGGTTTACGGTAGACACCGTCGACTGCCTTAAAAGATGGTTTTCCGTAGTTTCCTATTTTCACACCAAGTAAATACTGGAGCTGTAACGTGAGACTGATGCGTTAATACTGGCAGTTCTAGCCCTTTCCTATCCCACCGTCGCCAAAAACCTACGTGAATTAGTGCGAAGTTAAAATGCAGTACAACCTTAGTTGGCACTTCATCACTTCCTCATTACCAATTCTTCACTCTGTTGGGTTGGGGAAAGATTCATCTCATCACTGCCGGATTGTACTGACGTAATAGCATCCGGAAGAATTCCTGAAGTGTTATCATTTGCGTCGTTTCCATTTGTAGCATTTTCACTGGCTCCTTCATTCAACACAACCCTCACGCCGGAGTGGATGTCGTCCCATTTGCGATCAGTCCCGCTTGCGATCACTCAGGTAGAATTAACTTATTTATGACGGTTAATCATTGTCCCATTTGCGATCGCTCTTATCACTGAGAACATAATGACTTGCAAACACTCAGGTTACTGTGAGGGAATTCCATCCTAAAGGACTGGTACAGGGAGACAGCCCTCACGTTACTGGCGAAAACTACGTGCTAGGATTCTAATGTTGAAACTCATTAAATGTGTTATGTTTGCCGTTTGAGTCTTATGCGTTAATATTCTAGCAAACAGAGACTAAATAGGACGCTTTTATTTAAGGTTACCAGATGGTTGTGGGTGTAAAGGCCATCAAATAAGTGTTAAAACGCAGGACTACAGGAGTCAAATAGAAAGACCTGCACCCGGCGAGCCGAACCCGTCCTGAGATATCCCGGCACTAAAAGCCATACGACATTTCATTTCAGAACCGTTGAATTTTACACTTTTCAAAATTCAGAACAATGATTTTTGCTGTAACTCTGCTTCCTCGACAGTGCTACCCTTTTTTGAAGCATTTGTAGTTCTACACTTTTCAAAATTCAGAACAACGATTTTTGCTGTAACTCTGCTTCCTCGACAGTGCTACCCTTTTTTGAAGCATTTGTAGTTCATCTCCAACTTAGCAGTAAACTTACACTTTATTTTCCCCATAATACAATCGGGAACACTACTAAATTATGTCTAAATAATGCACAAACTGTTCAAATATTCAAACTGACATGTTAAGAAAACAGCTGCTCAAAATATAGCCTACTTTCATCTCTCTGCATATCTACCCTTTACTCCCGTTTCTTGATACGGGATCAGGGAAATGAATTTATACGGCGTGTGTTTACGGCCGGATGCCCTTCTCGATGCCAACCTCAGTTGAGGAGCTAATGAAGATGAAATGTATTACGGTGAATGAAATTGGGTAAGGAGGTGGGAGGAATCGCCTGTGGCCTATGAACAGAAACTGTCCCGGCATTTGCCAGGAAGTGAAAATATGAACCCGCAGAAAACTATTCTCAGGATAGCCGACGGTGGGGTTCGAACCCACGTGTCTCCCAAATGCAGAGCTTGGCTACGTCGCCCGGGAATGGTTCCAGGAACATGCAGCGGAGGTCCAACGACTGCCATGGCCACCCAGGAGCCCCGATATGAACCCTATCGAGCATATCTGGGATGTCCTGGAACGCAGGCTCCGTGCCATGGATCCTGCACCCACGAACAGACCAGCATTGGCGGCCGCTCTGCAAACGATTTGGTGTCAGCTGCGTCCATACCAAGGACTTGTCGACTCACTTCCAGGGCTCTCACTGCAGTTCGCAGGGCCGGAGGAGGCCCCACACGCTATTAGGTGACTATCCCATGACATTTGCTAAGTCAGTGTAGTATTCACGTCCGTTATTATTTTGACAGTCGAGTTCAGTGGCTGAGCGGTCAGCGTCTTGGCCTTCCATTCTCTTCGATTCCGGCCGAGTCGAGGTAGTTTCATCTTAAACAGTTAATTTTCTTGGCTCGAGGACTGGGATTTTGTACTGTCCTTAACATGCCTGCAGCTCATACACCACGTACAATACTATCCTCCACCACCACACTAATACGAAGTTTTCTATACATGACGGACGCCGCCCACCCTCGTCGGAGGGTCTTCCTTTCCAGGGCTGCGCCAGGCTACGAATAGCTACACGAAATAATAATACTATTAATAATATCACTTTGAAAAATGCTTGTTGCTCTGAAGAGATAGTGGGAAACCTCTAACGATACAGTCGCGACTTCCTCTCCATGTTTATATTTTTAACGGACTCCGTTGGACGAATTTAAAGCGTCAAGTCTGTATGTTCTGACACCGTGTTAGTCGGCTCGTCGGTGAAAAAATCGCAGTCGAATCTGATTGGCTGGCAGGAGAGGTGGTGGTGTACAATTTCTAATCACTGGATTTCGTGCCAGAAGCCTGGATTCAGTTACAAATCTCTCCCGCGTGTTCATATGGAGTAAGGGCATATGACGCTGTTGATGGTGATTCGTCCGTGGGATAGGACGATAACCCGTTGTTGTTATTTGGCAAGAGTAGGCTATGTACCGACACAGGTTTCGCCCTCTCCCTACCTCATCTCACAGGCCGGCTCCATGGCTAAATGGTTAGCGTGCTGACCTTTGGTCACAGGGGTGCCGGGTCCGATTCGCGACAGGGTTGGAAATTTTAACCATCATTGGTTAATTTCGCTGGCACGGGAACTGGGTGTATGTGTCGTCTTCATAATTTCATCCTCATCACGACGCGCAGGTCGCCTATGGGTGTCAAATCAAAAGACCTGCTCCTGGCGAGCCGAACTTGTCCTCGGACACTCCCGGCTTTAAAGGCCATACGCCATTTCATTATCTCACACCCAGACATGCAGGTTTCCTGTAGGCATCAAAATAATATAAAGACCTGCACCAGGTGACTCGAACATGTCCTCGGACACTCGCTGCACTAAAAGCCATACGATAAATAAATAAATAAATAAATAAATAAATAATGTCTGTCAAGTCTGTCACTTTCAGTTTATTTCTCCCACTACTAGTTTTTTAATGTTGCTTCTTTTTTTTCTGGCAACTCTTATAGATTTAATTAAATCATTCCTTCCTCACAAGTTACACTTTTTATACTTCATTTGCAAGTCTTTCATCATCCAACTGTTTCCACCGTCGCCACCATATTCTCAGGAATTAAGATTGAAAGTTATTCTGTGTGAATGTAGTTGAGTGTAGAGTATGTTTCATTCACCGGATAAATATTACTTTCACCTACTCGCACTACCATAACTCTCCAATTGGTATTTAAAGGTGTTCAGATGTCAGCCTCATGTCGGTAGCTTTACCGGCTCGTAAAAGTACTCCGGAGGGACAAACTTTCGGCACCTTAACGTCTCTGAAAACCGTAAAGGTACAGTAGTTAGTGGTACGTAAACCAGTAGCATATTTCCGTTGTGCGCATCACATTTCCGTTAACTTGCAAGGAAATGTCTGAGCCACCAGCATCTCCAGTGGATGTCCTGGTACTTGCGTCAGGTTTTCATTCAGCCACATCACACCATAACCCAGTGTTCTCCCTAGGACCTTTGTAATGGGCGCATCGCCCAGCCGTTTTTACTGACCGCCCGGCTATCGAAACCTAGATATCTGCTAGTTACATAATATTTCAAGTTGCTTTACGTCGCATCGACACAGACGATGGCGACGATGGGATAGGAAGGTGCTAGTAGTGGGAAGAAATCGGCCGTGGCCTTAATTAAGTTACAGCCCCAAAATATACCTGGTGTGAAAATGGAAAACCATCTTCAGTGCTGCCGACAGTGGGGTTCGAACCCACTTTCCCGAATGTAAGCGCACAGCTACGCGCTCCTAACGCGCTCGGTTTACGTAATATTAATACATATTTCAGTCATTGTCACTGTTTTCCAGTCAGTGGCCGGGTCAGGGATGGAATGAATGAAGCCCCATCTTGCTCCGAGGATAGGAATTGTGCAGGCTGCCGAAGCCTGTCGCACTCCTCTGGGGCAATGATTAGTGACCGACATGAAATGAAATGATAGTGGAGAGTGTTACTGGAATGAAAGATGACAGGGAAAACCGGAGTACCCGGAGAAAAACCTGTCCCGCCTCCGCTTTGTCCAGCACAAATCTCACATGGAGTGACCGGGATTTGAACCACGGAACCTAGCGGTGAGAGGCCAGCGCGCTGCAGCCTGAGTCATGGAGGCTACACGTATTTTAGTCATTATGTTTTCCAAATTAAAATGTAAACACTGTAAAACTGTTTATTTAAATGAAAAATCGTCATTATTTTTCAGCATAATTGCATGAGTTACATCGGAGTTCAGCTTAAACCTTATCACGTAGTGTCGTGCGCGAGCGGTGTCTGGTTTAGCATGGAATCGCATGCGAGCACTCGATTCCGCGGGACGTAACAACCCCGTCTGGCTCTCCTCAGCAACCGAGTGATTATGAACGAACAGTAGAACACTAGAAGTTCAAACTACCTACTCTGTTACGTCGTCGTCGTGACAACACTAAAATAGTTCATTTTTGCAGTTAATGTTTACCTGTCTAATATTGTTGTTAACGGCCTGAAGGAAATAAGTTGAAATTTTATCATATTTTTTACGTAGTATTCCTCGCCCGGCTACTCGTTCCTGCCACCCAGCTAACGAAAATTTCTAGAGAGAACACTGAGCCATTCACCTCGTAGATAGGGAATAGAATATGTTCATGGTAGACCCTCCCTGTCGTAAGTGGTTACTGAAGTGGCAACCCACAGGGGCTCCCAATTTCGAAGCGTGTGGTGATGATCTCGGGGTTCAATGAGTACATCATGCTTCCATTTGTGACATTCTCCGCTTTCATCTTTTCTGGGCAAGCTCCCTTTGGCCAACTCTTGTTCTCTTCCAACCCTGACGGTAGTAGATTTGGGAGGCTTAAAGAATCTTTCATCTTCACGACGTGCATTGCTCGTTTTTGTTTTGCCGATATGCTCATTCTTCGAAGGATATAAACTCTTCACTTTTATTCTCTAGTTATTGTTAAAAGGGATGGTTTTCTAGTTGTAGTCTACTAAACATTGAAAATGAAAATCCACAGCCTGTTTCCTGTCACTTGACCGGGTCAGGAATGGAATTAATGAAGCCCCCATCTAGCGGTGAGGATAGGAAATGTGCCGGCTGCCGAAGCCTGTCGCACTCGTCTGGGGCAATGATAAATGACTGAGATGAAATGTTAATGGGGAGTGTTGCTGGAATGAAAGATGACAGGGAAAACCGGAGTACCCGGAGAAAAACCTGTCCGCCTCTGCTTTGTCCAGCACAAATCTCACATGGAGTCTACTAAACAATAATAAGCACAATCATCACTGATTCACTTTTCAAATTTACATAAAATTATGTGGCGTTTTCCATTATGACGGGTCCATAAAGAACGCGGCCATTGATATTCTGCTCCATAGCAGATGTTGCTCAATCTGGAAAGCCGGTCCTTAACATTATATACATTGCCGACCTCTTTGATACCTCCGAGATTACTGCTGATCTCGGTGACCTGATCCCGTTGAACAGTACACACTGCATTCAACTCGCCATGAAAGACGTCTAAAACGTCTAACGATAAATTTTGCCAAGCTCTTTTGATATGACTTGTTCAAAAGCATTGCTCGTGCCCAGAGTCGCGCAGTCTGCGTGAGAGACGTTCCTCTAGCCTGTCTAAAACGACGCTCGTTGAAGAGTTACACAAGACTCCCCAGGAACGCAGCATGTTGGCTTTGATTCAACAGGTTTCTTTCACTCTTGATATCCAGTATGTTTTGGGATATTAGTCACTTCTTACACGCATAGACTGTTGGTGGTTTTCTGTATGCTCTTTCCCTTCATCTCTAAACAAAGAAACCACATTTGAATACCCCGGAGAGAAATTGAAGAGTCCTTTCAGTGTGGAGTCTCAGTACATTAGCGCAGTATATTCGAGCAATTTCGTAATGGGGCCCTGTCGCAACTACGGAGGGATGGGAGTAGATAAAGTAACAAGGTATAGAACAATCAAGAACTAGTTACGGGTAATTATTTTTACTCTCTTAGAAGAATCATTTGGGAATTTTGTAGTTCTCCTTTTGATGAGGACCGTAGAATATATCCACGGTATACCCTGCTTGTCGTAAGTCGCTGCTAAAAAAGGGCCACATGGGCTCTCATCTTGAGATTGTGGGTTGTTAATCATGGGGCTCATAGCTGAGTCTACATTGTTTCCTCTTGTACCAAGCTCCTCGCTTTCATCTTTCGTATCTGACCTCCCTTGGTCATTTTTGTTGTTTCTCGACCTCAACCGTATTAGGTATGCGAGGCTGAGGGAGTCTTTTATTGTCACACCCTGCGTGGCTCTTTCCTTTCTACCGAACAAGTGGCTGCGTGGCTTGGATCGCGAGGCTATTAGCTTGAATTCGGGAGAGTGGGTTCGAACCCCACTTTTAGCAGCTCTGAAATTAGTTTTTCCTGGTTTCCTATTTTCACACCAGGCAAATGCTGGGACTGTTCCTTAATTAAGGCCACGGTCGCTTCCTTCCCACTCTTAGCCCTTTTCTATCTATCGTCGCCGTGACATGTCGTCTGTTGCGTCCATATAGTAATTAATACTGACCGCTTCCTTTTTCTATTACAATCCTCACTTTCAAGATTTCTATTGGGCGTTTACAGTTCTTTGCAGCAGTTGAAAAGATAATAGCTATGTGGAGTAGTTGTTAGGTTATGAGTTCAGGAGTGAGAGGTGCCACAGGATTTTGTTAAGGTTAAAATATGAAGTTACTTAGAATGAGAGAGCTGAAGGCGCTGGAGAAGAAAATGCATGCATATAGCTGAACTTATGATCTCGTATGTAGCAACAGCTAATCTCATTTTGCGGAACATCTTTCCAATTTTCGCTAGCCCTGATGTACCTTGTCTTGAACATTCTTGGGCTACAAGCCCCTAGTTTTACAATTTTTGGGTACCCAGCTCGATTTTACAAAGAATATACATTTACCCAAAGGGCAAAAATCCCCTAATACCTGGAGTATTTGCTCCCAAAATTGCAATATCAGGCCTCCCAGAGGCAATTTTACAACACTTGAAAAAGAGCTCACACGCTCTCAGTTCTTAAGCATATTCAAGGCAACACAATATGAGAATCTTAATAATCACTGGCCTTACAAGGCACTATATACAAATAGCCATCTTATTACACAGAGGTATCTAGTACCCAACCTACAGGGCCTTAGTGAAAAAGAACAGGTTCAATAAACGGCCCAAGTACAACCGGAATGGAGTCAAAGATTGAGCTCCCCCCAAAAAATTTAAAAATCCATAGGGCACTTGGCCAACGAAACAGGGGCTAATCCCAAACTACTGAGGTAGCGCGCATGGAGATAACTTCAATACATCGCAGAAACAAATGCGGTACCTCAAACCAAGATGAAGGGGAGCTCGAGAGTGTATATCACTCTCTATCCCCGGTTTACAGTTAAAGATTTATGAAATTTTACATGAGCCGACAGGAGATATACACTTTAGAGAAGTTAGTTACATATTTAAGGTTTCGGACCTTTCCCTCAGGTTAAACTGCGGGGCAGGGAAATAAAGATGTTAACTGGCCATTACCTTACTGAAGAACTGCTGCCTGATGAAAGAGGCGCCTCCCGCCCCCTGCTTGACACACACACTAAGACGACGATCAAATGGTCAGGAGACGAGAAAATCTGCAGTTTATAAACCCTCGGGGAAAGTTCGAGACCTTTCACGAATAAAACAGCCACGCCCTCACAATTTTATTGGTGAATGAAAAGGTTACACTCAAAATCGAAGAAGAAATACGGGATTGGTTGAAAATTAATTCCAGAAATTCTTGATTGGCTAAATTCAAAACTGGCGGAAAGAAAAGATAAATATTGCCAACCTAAAGATGAATGAACTAAATTTAGTAAGGAGAAAACTTATGAATACTAAATTTCTTCAAAAAAGTTATTTCACTTCGCACCAGGATGCATGATCATAGTTTTTTTAGCGGTGACATCTATGAGAGAACGTCCAAATTTCTTGATAAATGGAAAACAAAACAAGTTGAAATTCACACAGTACTGGAAACTTCACAATAACAAAATTTTAGTGGTGCCATCTTCAGAGAAAATTTATAAGTTGGACCAGTTTCAAGTTCACTGTTTCTCCTGTAGAGGAGTTCTTTATATGTGCGGCGTAGAGGTGTACCTCCCGGTACAATAATATATTATTATTATTATTATTATTATTATTATTATTATTATTATTATTATTATTATTATTATTATTATAGACTAATACTTAATGTAATCGTATGGTGGTTATAACTACAAATTTATAAGTCCAGGTCTAAGTGTTTCAGCCACTCTACAGCACTTTCTGAAAGATGAAACAGGTCGCTGGGGCTTCCGGAGTAAGCATGAAGAGAGCAGCGCAGGATGAAATGGTCCATGGTCTGCTCCTCTTCACTGCATTCACACATTGGAGAATCCATCCAACTCCACTTATGGCGTAAGAAATTGCAGCGTCCATGCCCAATTCTCAGTCTGTTGAGGCGACACCATAGTTTTCTTGGGAGGTCGAATCCCTTCATTTTCTGGGTTGGATTTAGGTCATGAGCATTTGTTCCAGATGTTGACATTGACCACTCATCCCGCCAGCTCTCGTTTAGATTAAAATTATCCCTCAAGAGCCGGCCGGCGAGTATACTTGCTGGTCTCCTAGATCGAAGCCGTCGTGGCGATAGGTAACAAAATTCCTGGTGAACTGGTAATGAGGGAGATGACCAGATCATCTTTGCTTCTCGCAGGGCCTGTACTATGACTGTCAGATAAACAGCCAGATACGTAGGCTGCAGTTTTGCAAACTAGAAGTTAAATATTTTCTTGCGTACTACCAACGGATTTTAACGACGGTATTGTAATGCGGAAGATGTAGTAACATTTTTATTGGGTTGGTAATAAGGTTACTGAAAATATAGTGAAATTTAGCGCGGTGGTATACGTGTTCCCTGGTGTTTTCGTTTGTTTAGCTCTATTCCTTTTGAAATTGTATTACTAGAATCCAATATCAGCCTCTTATTAAGCTATAATGTGGAAGTCCAGGTCAAAAACAGAATTAGGACTGAAATATACACATACGAAGAAATGTTAAAATTAATTAACTGTATAACGAAACTGAAACTGTTATAGAAAATAAAAAGACTGAAAATGTAACCTGGACGCAAAAGACTGAAAATGTAACCTGGACGCAAAAGTTAAGATTCAGGTTATGTATCTTTTTTGTCTAGTACTATTTACGAGGTTGCGCGTTACGACGAAAGTAAAGTTTATATTCGTAATTAATGCCACTGATGCAGCGTGGGATCATTAATTTTATTATTAAATCAATTTATTGTGTGCTCATTGAATAAGTAGTTAGTTCCTTTTTCTTTTCAATACAGTGTGAGAATAGTAACTGGCAAGCATTTATCTCACTTTCGCGTAAATACTTTTGTAGCAAGTTGTTATGAAGTAAAAGAAATATAACCTCCTTAACATCCTCATTCGACGGACGAATCGCCATGAACAACGTCTTACACCTTTACTCCATATGTGCGTCGCGGATAGATTTGGAATAGAAACCACGCTTTTGACACGCATTTTAATGATTAGGAAATATGTACTATCACCTCTAGTACCCTACCGACTACCATTTACAAGGTTAAAAAAATGTTAGACTATTGGGACTCGAACATACGAAAAACTGCTTAGCAGAAAACTTTGCCGCCCTAACGACCACAACTACCCATAAACCTTACGGTTGACTGCTTGTGTGCTACTAATATACTCAGTAGCAACAACTTGCTAGCTTGGGAAATCTTTAAGAATTCTGTGATAGCTGGACAGGAAGCATGACATACTTTATAAATATATACATATTACATTGTAACAACTTAATTTCGCACAGCATCATGCAGATGTAGATTCATCTTCATGAGTAGCCATCTTGATTCTTTACAGTAGCGTCCCCGATAAGAGCGAAGTCCCAGATAAGAGGGTTAACAGCCTCTCCAACTTCGGCATAGCTATACTCGAGAATATTTTCCTAGATTGCACATAAACGAAAGTCGTAGTACGCGGTTTCAACCGAACTTCCAGATAAATGTCCAAACTGCCAAATAAATTTATACCGCACTTTTATCTGGCTGTCGTAGTACAGGCCCTCAGCAGAGCTTCCTTTCTCCTCAGGTGGGGTGGTGGGATATGACTATACTGCTAATAATAAGAGTTGGCGTCTGACATTTCTTAGAGGGAGGTCCGTTTACTGCCTGCCGGGGCGGGATAAAGGGAGTGGCTGTGTGGTTGCCATGGAAACGAGGGTGGGGCGACTGCGGTTGCCATGGAGATAACACTTCAGGGCAGCTCGTCTTGGTGGGAGTTGCCAAACCTGTCACTGTCACTGATAAAAACCTGATTGTTTGTACAAGAGTGATCTCAAATGGGACGACACCGCCTGGCCAGGCAGTCTACAACAGATCACAGCGGCCAGAATGCAGGAGGGAACAAGTGAGCCGGAAGCGAGGGGTAAGAGTATGTAGAAAGGAATGCTGGAATGTGGCAACATCGTGAAATGGCACGTGCAGTGCTCCTCCCTCCAAGCTTACCTGTCAGACACCAACTCCTATTATTAGCAGTATAAGTACGGGTAACCAGTGGCGAGGTGTTGACTTTACAGTACCAGTTATGCAGCGCAAAAATATCATTCAGCTTAGTATCCACTTTATGCACATGTGCACCTTCCCTTTCCAGCCATACCGGGGCACAGTATTCCGCTGCAGAGTAGACAAGACCGATACCCGTTAATCGTAAGCAGTCAGTCGAGGCTCCCCAGGAACTGCCACAAAGCTTGTGCAGTATGTTTGTTATTCCTTGTAGCGATTTTGTGAGAGCTTGGTGAGATGTTCTTTGTAACTCCGAGTTCTGTCCAGTGTGACTCCTAGATCAGTTTTTCACCAAGGAATAAGACAGATGGCTCATAGTTTCCGAGTCGGTTGCTGAAATGAAAACACGAAACCTCGGTCTTAGAAGCACTTGGGATCAAACGCCAAGACTTGAATAATGTTGCCATTTTGACCAAGTCTGCTGAAAGAATGCCTTAAATTGAATTGAACGACATACTAATACTAATAATAATAAATAATAATATGCGAAGATCGTCATAAATCGAACTGCTGATAGTATTTACTTACGGAGCTTTTAAAATTTGGAAAGATCATAAGATGAAGATAAAATTGGAATTCAAGAAGACAAATTGGGGCAAATATTCATTTATAGGACGAGGAGTAAGAGATTGGAATATATTATTAAGGGAAGTGTTCTACAAATTTCAAAGTTCTTTGAAAATATTTAAAGAAAATACTAGGTAAACAAATGATAGGAAATCTGCCACCTGGGCGACAGCCCGACCCGAGATGAAGATCGTTACAGAACGCTAATAAAAAATAAAAACTGTCCACTTTCTTGAGATATTTATCTTGCAAGCTCCTCGACAGAAAGATTGTGTACAACAGGCCTTATATGTAGAGTAAGCGAATAACACGTATTTTCTCTACTTTCCCCTATTTTCTCATGGTTGAACTTTTCCTTTTCACGCTACTTTTCACCAAGAGCCACTCCCTACTTTGAATTCTGCCACTTCATAAAGCCAACTCTGATATGATCGGCCAAATAAATACACACAAAGGCGCTAGAAAAAAATAAGGTAACTAGAGCTTTCAAAGGTGACGTATCCCCCGTCGTGTTTGAATTTTCCACCAGGACGAAAGCAGGAGAAGCTTTATCATGCAGCTGTGAGATGGTGCATATGTCGCGTCAGTCCTCGCAGTATCAGTTGAAAGATGGCTGCGCGAGTGGAAACAGGGTCGAACGTGGAAGTGCATACTGTGATCAGATTTCTGTGGGACATAATTCCGGCATCTCGGCGTTTTCGAAAAATGTAAAAGTAGTGTGACGCAAAAGAAGTATTATTATTATTATTATTATTATTATTATTATTATTATTATTATTATTATTATTATTATTATTCCTGCTTCATGAATTTACCATGCTCAGAACATTTTAAGCAAGCCTCGGACCTATGGGAGTAATGGAGTCCCACTCCCATTTGACAGGCGAGGGACTCCTTGGAAACAACTTGGCGAACGAAATTGAATTCGATGAGGGGCTATCAATATTAATGGGGCTTATGGAAGAAAGAAGGTAGAACTGGCTGAGTCAGCAAAGAGGTTGCATCTGGATGTGCTAGGAGTAAGTGATATTCGGGTAAGGAGAGATAACGAGGAAGAGGTAGGAGATTATAAAGTGTACTTGACGGGTGTTAGAAAGGGAAGGGCAGAGTCTGGGGTAGGGCTCTTTATCAGGAATACCATTGCACGCAACATAGTTTCTGTTAGGCACGTAAATGAGCGAATGATGTGGGTAGATTTGTCAGTTGGAGGAATTAGGACAAGAATTGTGTCCGTGTATTCACCATGTGAGGGTGCAGATGAGAATGAAGTTGACAAGTTTTATGAAGCATTGAGTGACATCGTGGTCAGGGTCAACAGCAAGGATAGAATAGTGCTAATGGGCGATTTCAATGTGAGAGTTGGGAATAGAACTGAAGGATACGAAAGGGTGATTGGTAAATGTGGGGAAGATATGGAAGCTAATGGAAATGGGAAGCGTTTGCTGGACTTCTGTGCTAGTGTGGGTTTAGCTGTTACGAATACATTCTTCAAGCATAAGGCTATTCACCGCTACACATGGGAGGCTAGGGGTACCAGATCCATAATAGACTATATCAACAGACTTTGAATTCAGGAAATATATTAGGAATGTACGAGTTTTTCGCGGATTTTTCGATGATACAGACCACTGTCTGATCTGTAGTGAACTAAAGTATCTCTAGGCCTAGGGTGGAGAAAGTGAAATCTGTCTGCAAACGAATAAGGGTAGAAAATCTCCAGGACGAGGAATTTAGACAGAAGTACATGGATATGATTAGTGAGAAGTTTCGAACAGTGGACAGTAAGCAGGTTCAGTATATAGAAAGTGAATGGGTGGCATACAGGGATGCTGTAGTAGAAACAGCAAGAGAATACCTAGGATCAACTGTGTGTAAAGGTGTAAAGATGGGAAAAGGCGAACATCTTGGTGGAATGATGAAGTGAGAGCAGCCTGTAAACGTAAAAAGGCTTATCAGAAATGGCTCCAAACAAGGGCCGAGGCAGACAGGGATTTGTACGTAGATGAAAGAAACAGAGCGAAACACATAGTTGTTGAATCCAAAAAGAAGTCATGGGAAGATTTTGGTAATAACCTGGAAAGGCTAGGTCAAGCAGCAGGGAAACCTTTCTGGACAGTAATAAATAATATTAGGAAGGGAGGGAAAATGGAAATAAACAGTGTTTTTGAGTAATTCAGGTGAACTCATAATAGATCCCAGGGAATCACTGGAGAGGTGGAGGGAATATTTTGAACATCCTCTCAACGTAAAAGGAAATCATCCTAGTGGTGGTGCGAACAGCCAAGCTCATGGGGAGGAGGAAAATGTTAAATTATGCTTGAGGAAGTGGAACGGATGGTAAATAAACTCCATTGTCATAAGGCACCAGGAATAGATGAAATTAGACCTGAAATGGTGAAGTATAGTGGGAAGGCAGGGATGAAATGGCTTCATAGAGTAGTAAAATTAGCGTGGAGTGTTGGTAAGGTACCTTCAGATTGGACAAAAGCAGTAATTGCACCTATCTATAAGCAAGGGAACAGGAAGGATTGCAACAACTATCGAGGTATCTCATTGTTTAGTATACCAGGCAAAGTATTCACTGGCATCTTAGAAGGGAGGGTGCAATCAGTCGTTGAGAGGAAGTTGGATGAAAACCAGTGTGGTTTCAGACCACAGAGAGGTTGTCAGGATCAGATTTTCAATATGCGCCAGGTAATTGAAAAATGCTACGAGAGGAATAGGCAGTTGTATTTATGTTTCGTAGATCTAGAGAAAGCATATGACAGGGTACCGAAGAAAAAGATGTTCACTATACTGGGGGACTATGGAATTAAGAGTAGATTATTAAAATCAATCAAAGGCATTTATGTTGACAATTGGGCTTCAGTGAGAATTGATGGTAGAATGAGTTCTTGGTTCAGGGTATTACAGGGGTTAGACAAGGCTGTAATCTTTCACCTTTGCTGTTCGTAGTTTACATGGATCATCTGCTGAAAGGTATAAAATGGCAGGGAGGGATTCAGTTAGGTGGAAATGTAGTAAGCAGTTTGGTCTATGCTGACAACTTGGTCTTAATGGCAGACTGTGCCGAAAACCTGCAGTCTAATATCGTGGAACTTCAAAATAGGTGCAATGAGTATGGTATGAAAATTAGCCTCTCGAAGATTAAATTGATGTAGGTAAGAAATTCAACAGAATTGAATGTCAGATTGGTGGTACAAAGCTAGAACAGGTCGATAATTTCAAGTGTTTAGGTTGTGTGTTCTCCCAGGATGGTAATATAGTAAGTGAGATTGAATCAAGGTGTAGTAAAGCTAATGCAGTGAGCTCGCAGTTGCGCTCAGCAGTATTCTGTAAGAAGGAAGTCAGCTCCCGGACGAAACTTTACATCGGTCTGTTTTCAGACCAACTTTGCTTTACGGGAACCAAAGCTGGGTGGACTCAGGATATTTTATTCATAAGTTAGAAGTAACAGACATGAAATTAGCAAGAATGATTGCTGGTACAAACATGTGGGAACAATGGCAGGAGGGTACTCAGAATGAGGAGATAAAGGCTAATTTAGGAATGAACTCGATGGATGAAGCTGTACGCATAAATCGGCTTCGGTGTTGGGGCCATGTGAGGCGAATGGAGGAGGATAGGTTACCTAGAAGAATAATGGACTCTGCTATGGAGGGTAAGAGAAGTAGAGGGAGACCAAGACAACGATGGTTAGACTCGGTTTCTAACGATTTAAAGATAAGAGGTATAGAACTAAATGAGGCCACAACACTAGTTGTAAATCGAGGATTGTGGCGACGTTTAGTAAATTCTCAGAGGCTTGCAGACTGAACGCTGAAAGGCATAACAATCTATAATGATTATGTATGTATGTATGTATGTATGTATTATTATTATTGTTATTATTATTATTATTATTATTATTATTATTATTATTATTATTATTATTATTATTATTATTGAGCCTCTGTGGCTCAGACGGCAGCGCACCGGACTCTCACTACTGGGCTTCGTGGTTCAAATCCTGGTCACTCCATGTGCGATTTGTGCTGAACAAAGCGGAGGCGGGACAGGGTTTTCTCCGCGTATTCCGGTTTTCCCCATCATCTTTCATTCCAGCGACATATCAATATCATTTCATATGCAAGTCATTAATCATTAGCCCAGTTTGATGGCGGCATCATTCATGCCATTCCTGACTCGGTCGAATGACTGGAAACAGGCGGAGGATTTTCATTTTATTTATTATTCCGTAAAGACCGAGAGACTTGCTTGCCATTGGAATGGAGATATTACGAAGGACTGACTAATATAGATGAGAATGGTCTGAGCTCTACGTTTGCCTCCACTGGGGGGGGGGGGGGAGAGAATACATCTTCGGATTCCCGTGCCTGTCCTAAGAGACGACCAGAAAGGGGACCAGGGGCTCTTAACTTGGCAGAGCGGGTTGGCGACCGCGGTTCCCTTAACTGAGTGTATGTGGTATTGTTTCCACTTACACTATGTGATGAAAAGTATCCGGACACCTGGCTGAACATGACGTACAAGTTCGTGGCGCCCTCCATCGGTAATGCTGGAATTCAATATGGTGTTGGCCTACCCTTAGCCTTGATGACAGCTTCCACTCTCTCAGGCATACGTTCAATCAGGTGCTGGAAGGTTGCTTGGGGAATAGCAGCCCATTCTTCAGGGAGCACTGCACTGAGGAGAGGTAGCGATGTCGGTCGGTGAGGCCTGGCACGAAGTCGGCGTTCCAAAACATCCCAAAGGTGTTCTATAGGATTCAAGTCGGGACTCTGTGCAGGCCAGTCCATTACAGGGATGTTATTGTCATGTAACCACTCCGCCACAGGCCGTGCATTATGAGCAGGTGCTCGATCGTGTTCAAAGATGCAATCACCATCTGCGAAGTGCTCTTCAACAGTGGGAAGCAAGAAGGTGCTTGAAACATCAATATAGGCCTGTGCTGTGATACTGCCACGCAAAACAAAAAGGGGTGCAAGCCCCCTCCATGAAAAGCACGACCACACCATAACACCATCGTCTCCGAATTTTACTGTTGGCACTACACACGCTGGCAGATGACGTTCACCGGACATTCGCCATACCCACACCCTGCCGTCGGATCGCCACATTGTGTACCGTGATTCGTCACTCCGCACGACTTTTTTCCACTGTTCAGTCGTCCAATGTTTACACTCCTTACACCAAGCGAGGCGTCGTTTGGCATTGACCTGCGTGATGTGTGGCGTATGGGCAGCCGCTCGACCATGAAATCCAAGTTTTCTCACCTCCCGTCGAACTGTCATAGTACTTGGAGTGGATCCTGATGAAGTTTGGAATTTCTGTGTGGTGGTCTGAATAGATGCCTGCCTGTTACACTTGATGACCCTCTTCAACTGTCAGCGGTCTCTGTTAGTCAACAGACGAGGTCGGCCTGTACGCTTTCATGCTGTAAGTATCCCTTCACTATCACATCAGAAACAGTGGACCTAGGGATGTTCAGGAGTGTGGAAATCTCAATCACCTGACCAAGTTCGAAGTCCGTGAGTTCCGCGGAGCGCCCCATTCTGCTCTCTCACGATGTTGAATTACTACTGAGGTCGCTCCTATGGAGTACCTGGCGGTAGGTGGCAGCACATTGCACCTAAGATGAAAAACGTATGTTTTTTTTGGGGGGGGGGGGTGTCCAGATACTTTTGATCACATAGTGTACGTGTGCCAATCTACTCGGTTTCATCTTTCCTATCCGACTTCTTATAGTCAGCTCTTGCTCTTTTCCGACCCAAAGGCATTACGTTTTCGAGTCCTAGGGAATCTTTCATTTTCACGCCCTTCATGGCCCTTCCCTTTCTTTTCCCGATACGTGCATATTTCGAAGTGTCGGACCTCTTTCATTTTTTCTCTCTCTCATCACCCCTACGTTCGTCGTTAACAATTTTGTAGGTTTTTCTCTAGCTTACCAGTTTTCTGAATACCGAGCAACTTGACCGTGCGGTTAGGGTCGCACAGCTGTGAGCTCGCATTCAGGAGATAATGGGTTCGAACCTTCACTGTCGGCAACCCTAAAAATGGTTTTCCGTGGTTTCCCATTTTCACATCAGGCTGTACCTTAACGCCACGGCCGCGTCCTTCCCACTCCTAGCCATTTCGTATCCCATCGTCGCCATAAGACTTATCTGTTTCGGTGCTACGTAAAGCAAATTGTAAAAAAAAAAAAAAACCTTTCTGATTTTACTTTTCACAGCATAATAATGTATAGTAACTAACCTAACACACACTACAGTCCTTGAAGGGCCTTAGCCTACTAAGAGACCGCTGCTCAGCCCGGAGGCCTGCAGATTACGAGGTGTCGTGTGGTCAACACGACGAATCCTCTCGGCCGTTATCTTTGGCTTTCTAGACCGGGGCCGCTATCTCACCGTCATATACCTCCTCGATTCTAATATAATCACGTAGGCTGAGTGGACCTCGAACCAGCCCCCAGATCCAGGTAAAAATCCCTGATCTGGCCGGGAATCGAACCTGGGGCCTCCGGGTAAGAGACAACACGCTACCCCTACACCACCTTTTAATTCGCGGGATATTTCTGCGCAGCTAGCCTTGTTTGTGATTCCCGCCCTGTATAAAAAACATTATTTTGCAGTCTTCAAATTGTGTACTTTGGTATTAAGATAAGGCCAACAGAATCCGTTAAAACGAAATGTGCCGGGTGAGTTGGCCATGCGGTTAGTGGCGCCCAGCTGTGAGCTTGCATCCGGGAGACAGTGGGTTCGAACCCTACTGTCGGCAGCACTGGAGCTGCTTTGCCGTGGTTTCCCTTTTTCACACCAGGCAAATGCTGAGGCTGTACCTTAATTAAGCCCACAATCGGTTCCTTCCCATTCCTAGGCCTTTCCTATCCCATAGTCGCCATAAGACTTCTCTGTGTCGGTAAGAAAAAAAAGTAACGATATTAAACATTGCAGTGAAATATAGTGTTTATTTGCGTGAATTATTTTTGTACTTTCTTCATTCATTTTGTTTTTCATTTAATTTCATTGTCTTTCCTTTTATCGCGCGAGGTGGAGCAGTCTCTTATTCTCGCACAGTAGTAGCCAGAATCATTGCGTTTTTGCCTGTGAAACTGCTGTGAAGTTTATTGTATTTGTACATCATAAATATTTGAGTACTGCCAAGATAACTAGAGTTAGTGAAACAGCGGCCGGCCTGCAAAGAATTATAAATAGAAAAGAAACGTTTTAGCTATTGTCAGATAACACATTTCTAACAACTCTTGTTTATATGATTGATCTGTTTACCACCAGTAATGGTTCAGGAGGTTGGCATAGTGTGTTGTAAGCACAGATTTTATTGCTCTCTCAACAGCTGCGGTGATATATGTGGAACAGCCAATTCTGAGACAGTCATGCTCCAAGGCCAGAGTGTTTTTTTTTTTTTATATATAATGGTTTGTATCCAGTAATCTGTAGAAGCAGCATGTCGTTTCAATGTTCATTTGTGGGGAAACTATCTTCTGGGAATTATTCTAACGTATTATGATCATAAAATGTGGAGTTATTGCGAGATTGCTGATCATTGTCAGATTCTCTAACGTGCTAGGTGTTAGTAAGTACCGAGTCTTGTCAGCTTCGTTCCTGCCTGTAACGTTTAATATTAATATCAAACGGAACGTATGAAAACGGGGGTAGAAATTTTGAGTTATGAAACGAATCGTTAAAATTATCCACTTTATAATTTGAAAGCTTTTCAGGCCAAACTTGACCTAAAGCCGTGGTCGCTACTTTCCCAATCCCAGCCCTTTCCAATCCATACGTCGCCGAAAACCTCTGATGTGATAGTGCGGCGTTACTGTTATTGGCTTAACGTCCCACTAACTACTTTACGGTTTTCGGAGACGCCGAGGTGCCTGAATATAGTCCCGCAGGAGTTCTGTTACGTGCCAGTAACTCTACCGACACGAGGCTGACGTATTTCAGTACCTTCAGATACCACCATACTGAGCTAGGATCGGGTCAGAAGGCTCAATCATCTGAGCCACTCAGCTCGGCAGTGCGACGTTAAACCACTAGAGAAAAAAATATAATTAAAAAATTCCACCTTATTTTGCGTCTTTTATGTAGTGTTACACTGTTACTTTAAAAAATCGCTTTATAGCAACTGTGAAGTACTATGAAATGGCATTCTGTCTGTTACAAACGTAAGTAACTTACAAAGATTTTTATTTTAACATAACATGTAAGTTTGGTTCCAGGAAGTGGATACTTCTGCGCTGGGAAAACACTAATAAGAAGATTTTATTTTAGGAATAGTATACGAAGATCAGGAATCGATCTTATCTAGGCAACCTCAGCCAAGACCGACTCCAGTCCTCAGACCTTAATGCTACTCTCGATCGTTCGGAAATCTGGGTTTGTTTTGGTTTGTTATTATGGTATGTAGTCTGTGTAATTTTATGAAAGTTGACGATAAATGTTACTTTCTTCGTAGAATATAAGTGTGCGGTGTATTTATTTGAGTCAGTGGACACATACGATCTGTAATTATACGCAGTAATGTGAGAATATGCTTGTTTCGATAGTGTTTTTACCCAGAACATGAGTGCACTAGGTGGACCAGGTTTTACTCTAGCTATGGAAAAACCTCTCATACAACTGTTCTAAAGTTTCCTACGGAATATAACATTAAGATAGAAATGGATTGGAAATATACATCGTGATTATTTTGAAGTCCATGACTAAACTGTAGCATGTATACATCATTTTGAGAATAAGTCTGAAGTTAGGGAAGCCATTTCTCCGCTTCTAAACTATTCGTGTTCCTCGAAAAATTGAATTTAGATAGAATATAATTGATATGTGATATTCCGTCAGTGTCTGTGTGCTTCAAAGTGTCGAGTGATTTAGATGCAAATTTATTTTACAATAATCTGTGCTTTGCCTGCGGAAATGTTTGGCTGGATCTTGGAGTATAATAAAACTTGTAAGTATGACAGTTGGATCAATCTGTATACTGTTACACAGAAGAAATAGTGACTTAGAGGGATTATCTGGGTTTGTAACGTAGGGTTTTACACTGCCAACAACCTTCCGATTCATGTTGTGGTTATCTGTTATCAAGCAAACTGCGCCGAACTGAAGCTCGTGCATGTGATTAAATATCAATGTTTAGTCTTTTTTTTTTTTTTTTCATGTTCTTTAATGGGTAAAAACATATTATATTTTTAGTGTCTGAAAGTTTCATTCCTAAGGTTATAAAGAAATGCTGTTATGCCATGTGTCAATATTATGTTAACATTATCAGGGCCGTTCATTGGATTAACAATCATTTCGGGTGTACTTGGGCTGAGCGACTCAGACGGTTACGGCGCTGGCCTTCTGACCCCAAGTTGGCAGATTCAATCCTCGCTCAGTCCAGTGGTATTTGAAGGTGCTCAAATACGTCAGCCTCGTGTCGATAGATTTACTGGCATGTAAAACAACTACGGCAGGACTAAGTTTCGGCACTTCGACGTCTCCGAAAACCGTAACAAATGTAGTTAGTGGGACGTAAAGCCAATAGCATTATTATTTCGGATGTACTTCCTATTCGTAGGGTGCTGAATTTAAGAAATTGTCCACCATTCAAAACTAAGGCAAGAAATTGTGTTTCGCAGCTCTCATGGGAGCGAATAAATCGAGGAATTTCGTACTTTAATTTATTTCGAGTCCGCCTCTGTGGTGTAGTGGTTAGTGTGATTACCTGCCACCCCCGGAGGCCCGGGTTCGATTCCCGGCTCTGCTTCGAAATTTGAAAAGTGGTACGAGGGCTGGAACGGGGTCCACCCAGCCTCGGGAGGTCAACTGAGTAGAGGTGGGTTCGATTCCCCCCTCAGCCATCCTGGAAGTGGTTTTCCGTGGTTTCCTACTTCTCCAGGCAAATGCCGGGAAGGCTCCTAACTTAAGGCCACGGCCACTTACTTCCCCCTTCCTGATCTATCCTCCAATCTTCCCATCCCCCACCAAGGCTCCTATTCAGCATAGCAGGTAAGGCCGCCTGGGCGAGGTACTGGTCATCCACCCCAGTGTTACCCCACGACCCAATGTCTCATGCTCCAGGACACTGCCCCTGAGGCGGTAGGGGTGGGATCCCTCGCTTAGTCCGAGGGAAAACCAACCCTGGAGGGTAAGCAGATTAAGAAAGAAAGAAAGAAAGAAATTTATTTTGAAACATTCAAAATGATATTAGAAGTATCATTTTACCAGTTTTATCATGTATTTTCATCTATCCAGCGAAATGAAATGTAAGAAAAAGCGTTATTTGACGAATTACAATTTCTATATAATCAGCTTGTTGGTCTCTTTTCTAGTAGAATATATGTGATTCTTGTTGGCGAAACGTTTTCATACGTCTAAAAATGATTTTCCCTATGATGTTATATTTATCATGTTAATTTACCGTTGTTTATATAATATGTACGTGATATTTTCGTGTTAGCCAATACCAGCAATCCGGCTACTTCGGCCGCCATGTTCTTTTTAAATTACGGTCTGAGGATTGGAGTCGGTCTGCCTCGGCTCAGTGCCCTATGACGTCATAATAGAAAACCCTGTCGCCCGATATTCTGTAACAGGTGCTGTGCTGACGATAAGGTTAGAGTAGTATAAGTGAGGGGTTCTGGAACCATCTCCTCATCCGGCTCTCGGAAGAGGCCTCCACCTCATCGACTGCGCTGGCTGACTGTATGCTTAACCTCACATCCACCATCCTGGAGGGGCTTAACCTTACTTTTTACGCGTAAGAGAGCAAGCCTAACCTCAGAGCTGCTATCTTGAAGGAGCCTAACCTCAGTTTTACGGCCGGATGCCCTTCCCAACGCCATCTTGAGTAGTAGGGCCACGGGTATTCTCGAGACGTTATTTTGAGCAGTAGGGCAATGGAGATTAGCATACGAGAGCACACTTAACAGCATGGAGGAGCCTAACCACTGTTTTACGGCCGGATGCCCTTCCCGACGCCAATTGCATAAGATGGTGGCTATACACAGCTCCTTATTAGACGCCTTAATGGCGCTTGCGCAAGATGGTGGCTATACCCGGCTTCTTATGGAGAATGATGACGGCTATGGGCGCTTCCGCAGTATGGCGGCTCTTATGAAGAGAGATGCTGGCCATGGGCGATTGCACAAGATGGCGGCTATACTGAGACTTTCTTTCCATTATAAATGCAGATATTCAGATTTTCAATATAAATTCAAATTAATCTGACTAACTTTACAAACATATTAATCTGAATTTATATTGAAAATCTGAATATCTGCATTTATAATGGAAAATCTGAAAATTAACATTCATTAAATAAAATACACACTCGTCGAACCCTGTACTCACACTTACTTGTTACTTGCTTACTTACACATACGTTATTTGAAGGGCGCCAGCTGTCACTCAGTACAGCAATAATACAATGAGACTCTTGACTATCTCTAAGGTGTGGGGTAATAAGCTTACTTTTGACAACATACCATATAAGTTCTGGGAAAAGGAGATTGGCGTTCGGTTTCCCCATTAATTTTGAGGTTAAGATATTTTACTGTCAATGAAATGAAACTCTGAATTCGTTTGATAGAACAATATATATTCTTTAAATAATATATCAAAAAATAGTGAGTCTTGTTGCGATAAAACAGATGAGAATATGAAATTATGACATTGCAACTCAAAGAAACTAGGCATGAATTTAAATTCTTCTTGACCGGACATTTAACAATTTATACGAAATATTTCCCTCACTGATTCACTTGACTGTACCTTTAACACTTTGAGTGTAATTACGACGTAATCCATTGCTCTGGTGTTTACTGTAGATGTGTCACGCCTAACGTGGTGATACATCTTTGTGACTGCTTCTTCTCCATATCATCTGACTTCTTTGTAAGTCAATATGGTATGACCTCTTGGCAGGTCCAGGGTTGCCTTCTCTGACTCCTTGGTAAGCCTTGCGTCCGCGTCTACCACTAAGTGACGGACCAACCATTTGGTCTCACTCTCTCAATGACCAATAATGGCTCACTGAGTCTTCACCATCTCTCGTTCACACTGGTTGGCTGACCACTTAAGGCCTCTTGATCTAGTAGACTACTTCACTGTACTGCATCCGTATAAGTAATGACTGACGCTACAATGTGCACCCACCTTATATAGACTTTGGTTGACACAACTACGTAATCTCCAAAAATAACAATGACATACTCCCACCTACGCGACAGATATTACACGCAGTGGTGAAATAGCCCCGCGGCGACGAGTCCGTGCGCGCATATTCTAAATAAAAACGATGACATAGCCAAGGCGCGGCGATGACTTGGCAGAATCGCCACTGGTATAGCAATATAACAACGTCACTTCCAATCTCTGATATATACAACAATTCTCACTGTACAGGTATTGAGTGTTATACTACACATACGTATATATGCATACATCTAAGTGCAATCTTGCAAGCAACAGGCAATTGCAAAATTGAATAAAACGGATAATTACAATAATAGTACAATATCACAGATAAAATAATAATAATACTGACATAATAATAATAATAATAATAATAATAATAATACAGATAAAATCATACAATAATAAAAATACAGATATCATCTTGTAACGGGATTTGAACCGTTACAATTCGCCTCCCTCATAAATAAATCGAAGAACAAAGAATCGATTGATTTATGAACAAAATTATATATATAACACTGACACAGATAAACACTTTAAATGAGTATACAACAATAATTTTCTTTTTCAGCATCCATACATTTTATAATACATCACATATATGAGAATTCTTCTCGCACATTGTCATCGTAGATAACTGTTCAGTGTCCCATTCTCATACAATTCACAAGAGCATAGCCCTTAATTTAACACACACAAATAATTTTCAATCAATATACAACATTCTTCTCCTTTTTTTTTAACATATCAAAACATTTTGTGAAAATTTACTTATATGAGAACTTTTCTTGCATATTGTTATCGCAGATAACTGTCCAATGTCCTGTTCTCCGTTTTTTTTTGTCACACAGTACATGACAATGTAGCACTTATTCTTCCAATACACCAATACGACACTTGGTTCACACGCAAATCGTAGATGTTAGTTTTATTTTGCCAGTTTCTTACAAAAATTAATCATCTTACTCTTATTTCAACAAATCTCACGTGAAATACTTCTTTAAGTTCTTAATGTTGTAAGTACCGACAATCTTCCCTTCCTGATCTTTTATGGAATATGCACACTTCCCGATACGGTTCACAATAGTGAAATACCCCTGATAAAAAAATAACTTCAACATATTTCCCGCCTCTGCAGATGATGAAAATGGAATTCTGAGTAGCACTCTGTCACTCAAACTGAATCAATGTTGCCCTTATTAACTTACAAATCTCAATAGATCACATCCTCCTTGGCAACAATAATTAAAGAATCAACACTATGGCTACAAGATGGTTCAATTATTCCGTAATCCAGCATAATGCTTATTTGTTCTTAGACTTCACTAGCATTTTTAAGTTGTCTGGGGTACTTACCTCCCACAAATGATGAATGGTTATGTACTACAAATTTATGTTCATATACGTGTTCTTCCTCACCACTAAATACCTCACGATGCTTACCTAACATCGCACACAATTACTCCTCCTGTAATTCACTCAAATTACCTCACGTCACTGCCTCATACCGACTATCCCTCGGATACTGGTCGTATAGACACCTGACACACTTCAATACATTTCCTCTCACTAGGAACAACTTCACTTATCTCTCACCTATCTTTAAAGAACACACGTTACCAACACACTTACCTCAGACCATCATAATTAACACGTACTTCTTTGCTAGATTACTCCCAGAACAAACACACACTACCTAAATTAAAGTCTACTCTACTTCCATGATTTGCAACCAAGTCAGCTCCTAAAACAACTGAATACCCAAGATTTGGTACAACAAGGCGTGGCTGAAACTTACAATTATCTTCAATTATGATTGGTACCGCTATCATTTTATTTACTCACTTTGACTCACCCAACGGCTGTTATAAGATCTGATAGTACCTTCACTTACCTTCTTCATATCCCAATTTTCATCATCGGAGTTACGACCTCACTACTTACATCATATTCTCGGTATCACAAGTACTTACATCACTTTACAGAACACTTCTTACGTCTAAGTTACTGCTACCATTAATTACTGCATGATCTACGACTACGTCATTACTTAAATATCTCACTTAACATTACTTAGATCTACTTTCATTACATAACTACTTATACTAAATACCAGTTCATCTACTACCTTCAGCCTGTCTACAGAACTTACCCGATTCCCTGTGAATCTGAAATACTCTGACTCGATAACGACACTTGGATAACATTCATATTAAGACTATCATAGTCTCTCTGATAACTCAAACCCGTACGCCTCCCATCTTCCGATTCTCTCTGATTACTCTTCTGACCCTCTCTTTCACAACTCAAATACATACGCCTCCCATCTTTCGATTCTCTCTGATTACTCTTCTGACCACTATCACCATCGACATAACTATTAATCCTCTGCGGATCATGATCACCCCCTCTCCTCTGATACACGGCTAACATTTTACCCCTTCTCTCTACAATATTACTTTCCCTAGACACCATGCGCTTTCTCTCTCTCTCGCGCCCTTGCACACATTCTTTCCAAAGCCTATCAATGAACACTTTAAATTCTCCTAAATCAGACATATTATTCCAGTATACTCGAAACCATATTCTACTTTCACCGACAAACACATTAGACAAAATCTCCAACACGTATTCCCATTCAATAACATTATTCCTCAACTTACTTGCAAATCTTTTCTCAACTACTTTTACAAATTCTATAGTACTGAACTGTCTTCCAGAAAACTTGGTTAAATCACGATCCCTACTGAACAAACCACTCACTCCTAGCACCTCTACCGCCGCTTTACCTGTAACTTCATGCCGTATCACTTCCTGGCAACTCAAAATTTCTTCTTCCGCTCCCCTCTCAGCGTTCTCTTCCACTATTCTCACGTCTTCCTGCAATTCTTCCTCTCTCTCTCTCACCTGCTGTGATAGCGTTTCCTGTTCGTTCTGTAGTTCACTGACTTCCACAAGTTTGCTTTCAATTTGTTCAATTCTACTAATCTGTTCCCTCGTATCTTCCCCAACTGCATTGCAAATCTTGTCCAATCTTTTCTCGACTACCTCATGAATTTCATCCCGATTACTCGAAATTTTATCACTTAATTCTACGATATTCTCTGTACATATTTCTTTGACTTGCTCGGTCTGAATATGAAGACTGCTCCGATTCAACTTCATTTCATCTTCAATTTCTACGCACTCTTCATTTGACTTACTTTCTAACTTACATGTTGACTTAGATGTTTGATTATTTATCTCTAATATCTTAGAATCTATTTTACTAATGGTCACATTAAAATTTTCTTTATAACTGCCAATTAATTCTTCCATCTGCCTATTCCTATTTTCGATACTACTAATAATCATTTCTTTCATCTGTTTACTCCTATTTCCACAATAAATATCAATCTTTTCCTCCATATGTTCCATATGTTTCTTGAGCCCGGTCATTTCGGCCATGAACAAATTAAAAAAATCTTGGTTCATTCCCCCCGCGATTTCCTTTTGAGTTTCAGTGTGCTTCTCAATTTCTGCACTTTCCTGAATTTCCTCAGAATTTTCCATCGTATTCACCTGTTCCCTACTCTGAATTTCACCTTGGATGTCCGCAGAAGCAATGACCTCGTCGTCACATGACTTGTTATTGTCTTCCTTGTCCATCTTTGGTTCACTAGTAATAGTCCGCGATCTCAAATTAATTTCCCTCTTCAAATCCCTTGACATATCCCCAAAATACAAATATATATCACAGAATTATAGTCCTGAAATTTACCGATAATGATTCCGTTGGCTTAAATTGTGCATACTCCTCCCAAAATGAACCTATGATATGCTGTCATTCAGAACAAATTCTGAATTTATTCGAGTCCCACGTTGCGTCGACACATTGAGACTTTCCTAAATTAATCTGACTAACTTTACAAACATATTAATCTGAATTTATATTGAAAATCTGAATATCTGCATTTATAATGGAAAATCTGAAAATTAACATTCATTAAATAAAATACACACTCGTCGAACCCTGTACTCACACTTACTTGTTACTTGCTTACTTACACATACGTTATTTGAAGGGCGCCAGCTGTCACTCAGTACAGCAATAATACAATGAGACTCTTGACTATCTCTAAGGTGTGGGGTAATAAGCTTACTTTTGACAACATACCATATAAGTTCTGGGAAAAGGAGATTGGCGTTCGGTTTCCCCATTAATTTTGAGGTTAAGATATTTTACTGTCAATGAAATGAAACTCTGAATTCGTTTGATAGAACAATATATATTCTTTAAATAATATATCAAAAAATAGTGAGTCTTGTTGCGATAAAACAGATGAGAATATGAAATTATGACATTGCAACTCAAAGAAACTAGGCATGAATTTAAATTCTTCTTGACCGGACATTTAACAATTTATACGAAATATTTCCCTCACTGATTCACTTGACTGTACCTTTAACACTTTGAGTGTAATTACGACGTAATCCATTGCTCTGGTGTTTACTGTAGATGTGTCACGCCTAACGTGGTGATACATCTTTGTGACTGCTTCTTCTCCATATCATCTGACTTCTTTGTAAGTCAATATGGTATGACCTCTTGGCAGGTCCAGGGTTGCCTTCTCTGACTCCTTGGTAAGCCTTGCGTCCGCGTCTACCACTAAGTGACGGACCAACCATTTGGTCTCACTCTCTCAATGACCAATAATGGCTCACTGAGTCTTCACCATCTCTCGTTCACACTGGTTGGCTGACCACTTAAGGCCTCTTGATCTAGTAGACTACTTCACTGTACTGCATCCGTATAAGTAATGACTGACGCTACAATGTGCACCCACCTTATATAGACTTTGGTTGACACAACTACGTAATCTCCAAAAATAACAATGACATACTCCCACCTACGCGACAGATATTACACGCAGTGGTGAAATAGCCCCGCGGCGACGAGTCCGTGCGCGCATATTCTAAATAAAAACGATGACATAGCCAAGGCGCGGCGATGACTTGGCAGAATCGCCACTGGTATAGCAATATAACAACGTCACTTCCAATCTCTGATATATACAACAATTCTCACTGTACAGGTATTGAGTGTTATACTACACATACGTATATATGCATACATCTAAGTGCAATCTTGCAAGCAACAGGCAATTGCAAAATTGAATAAAACGGATAATTACAATAATAGTACAATATCACAGATAAAATAATAATAATACTGACATAATAATAATAATAATAATAATAATAATAATAATAATAATAATAATAATAATACAGATAAAATCATACAATAATAAAAATACAGATATCATCTTGTAACGGGATTTGAACCGTTACAATACACAGGCTCTTATGATGAAAGCTAGCTTAGAGACTACTGCACAAGATGGCGGCTGCTGTTGTGAAGAAAGCTAGCTCAGAGGCTACTGCACGAGATGGCGGCTATACATAGGCTGTTATGGCCTCCTCCTCCTCTTCTGTCAAGGCATAGCTTTATATCTCTATCGAACAAGTTTAAACATGCATTACTATAACGACGCGAAGGCTAGAGTGAGCACGTGATTTTAACCTGCAGCGATAACGTCATCATAGTTGTGCATGTTTAGACTTGATCGTTGACTGAAAGCGTTAGTCTTCGAGATGCAGTGATAGAGAGTAGAGCGCAAACATGATGAGAACATTAATAGTTGATATACAAGGCTTTAAAGTAAACGGCAACAAATTTATGTTTAAAGAGGTGGCTATGTTAGATTGCAGTGAGTTGTGGGCACCAAAACTTGTTAGTTTAGTATTTAGTCCAGCTTTCCCTTACTGTTTGCAAACAGATGATGATAAAAAAGCAGACTCAATAGATCGAAAAATATTTGGTTCGCAATGGGAAGGAAAAGAAATACCTTATCGTTTTCTATCTTTAATGATGAACGCACATTTAAAGATAAAAATTTCATTGTTCCGTATTGAAATTATTGATGTTAAAAATTAAATAACTGGAGGTTCAACCTATTCAATACTCAAAAGTATTGAATAGGTTGAACCTCCAGTTATTTAATTTTTAACATGAACGCACATTTGTCAAGAGCAGACCTTGTTTTTTAAAGGGTTGTGAAAAGAAGGAATGGTTGCGTGAGTATATACCATCATCGTGTGAAATTATCGACATGCTTGAATTAAGGTGTCCATCATTTAAAACTCTTCCGAAGGAGCATAGTGGACAAACAAGTAAACAGTCTTCACAACATGTGTGCATGCTCTTTGATTGGTTGTGTTGCAGTGCATGACGGGAGGTGAACAACATATGTAAACTGCAGTGTCGAAATAACGTTGGTGTGAAAGAAATATTTGTAAAGACATAATATCATTTCTAACAGATACTAAGTGTAACGCAGTTGAAAAGGCAGCCGTAAAGTTTTATGCATGCTAAAAGAAACTAAACACTTTTACTGAAGAAGAGTTAAATGCATTACCAAAGGCATTTTTGGTTAATGTAGCTGCGAATGCTGTAAAGAAGATTTGGGATAAGGTGGCTCGTGAGTGGACTCAAGAGCTTTGTCAGAGCTTCAAACGTGTAGTTTACATCATGAACAAGTGAGTTTAGGTAGGAGACCTTCTGTGAGACAGTATCGTACATGTCAACTGATTAAACTGTTTGACAGACCTAAAACTAACGAGTTCTCTTCGCTTATAAACACTTATCATGGCTGCGAAAAGAGTAAACAAGAAAAAGGTGACGAAACGTGCTGGGAGAAAGGCGAGGAAGCATGCTGGGCATGGGCTCATCAATAAAGTGATTGATCTTCTTCCCTTCGAGCGTCATCTTCCTAGTTACGAGTACGGCGGCCCTGGAACACGACTTGACGTTCACTTGGCACGTGGTGTTCCTGTTATTGATATGCTAGATGCTGCCTGCAAAGAGCATGACCTTGCTTATCGACAAAACAACCCTAAACTAAGTCGTGTAGCTGATGAAAATCTGCTTCGTAAAGCTATGTTGCGTGTGTCGTCACCTAGTGCTTCAATTGCTGAGAACATAGCAGCACTTGTTGTCGGTGCAATAAAAGGAAAACTGTTACTTGTCAATTATCTTCAGGAGTTTTGACATGTGTAACACATTAAAAGATATACGTGTACATTGCTTTAGATTACATTGAACCATTAAGAGGATTTTCACAGATTCTACTTTGAAACGGTTCCTATTATCAATCCATTGTGCAGAGATTAATGAAAATAGTCTTTCTGTACTTGCATTGTGCCCTGGTATGGAAAAAAAAAGTATTCTGCATCTCTGAACTATAATCAACTAACTTGACGTGAATTCAAATACTTTGCCCATTTCTGACTACAAGGTAACTTGTTAAATTCAGGTCGTTACTACTTTCATTCAGGAGTTGTTTAAAATTGCAAAACTGATCAAAAGATTTCACTTCATCAATTTGAAAGGATTACACTTAGCTTGCAAATACATAATAATTTGTCAACATCACAATAATCAATATAACTTTTTAGCGCCTCCGCTTGGTGCATGCAGTATCAGTGATCGTGCTGTCCGTGTCTACGAGTAGAATGGGGAAGGCGCGCGATCTATCAGAGTTTGACCGAAGGCAGATTGCGATGGCCCGAAGGGTCGGCATGAGTGTTTAGGAAACTGCACTTGTCGGGTGTTCGAGGAGTGCTGTGATGAGTGTCTTCAACAAGTGGCAAAACCAAGGTAAAATCACGTCCAAACGTAGAGGGATTGGGCGACCACCCCTCATTACAGATGTCGGACGTCGTAGGCTGGGCAGACTCGTAAAACAGGGCAGGCGGCGAACTGTGGCGGAACTTTAATGCTGGACAGTGTACAAGTGTCTTTGAACACACAGTACACCGAACACTCCTAAGGATGAACCTCCGCAGCCGACGACCCATGCACGTGCCAACCACATCGGCAACTACGACTGAAATAGGCACGTGACCATCGTTACTGGGTATTGGCGGAGTAGCAGAGCGTTGCATGGTCTGATGAATCCCGATACCTTCTTTATCATGCCGATGGGAGTGTGCGAATCCGTTGTCTTCCAAGGGAACAGCTCCTCGACACCGGGACGGAGACAAGCTGGCGGCGGCTCAGTTATGCTCTGGGAAACACTCACGTGGGCATCCATGGGCCCAGTGGAGCTCGTGCAAGGCACCATGACGGCCGAGAAGTATCGTACACGGATTGCAGGGTTGCAGGCCACATACTCCCCTTCGTGACTATCATGTTTCCCAACGGCAGTCGCATTTTTCAGCAAGATAATGCGTCATGTCACAAGGCAAGGAGTGTGATGTAGTGGCTCGAAGAACACAGTGGCGAGTTGCAATTGATATGCTGGCCCCTCACTCACCAGATATTAACCCGATCGAACACATCTTGGATGTGATTGAACGTGGCGTCAGAGCTCATCGCCCCCTCACCGGAATTTAAGAAAATTAGGTGACTTGTGTGTGCAGATGTGGTGCCAACTCCCTCCAGCGACCTACCTAGGCCCCGTTGCTTCCATGCCAGGACGCGTCGCCGCTGTTATCCGTGCTAAAGGTGGACTTACCGGCTGTTAGGTAGGTTGTCAATGTTCTGGCTGATCATTGTAATATTCATAATATGAATATATGTAGAATCTGATAATGTAAAAGAAAGACTTATTTTCCCTTCTTTTTATTCACAGTCCGCAGACATCCTCTTAAATGTCACCTTGATCGTTGTCATCGCTATAATTTATACAAATACACCGCAACTACCAAACAGATCACTTTTCACTGATCCAGAACACAACAAGCGTAAACAAAAGTAATAATATTAATGAAAACGTGCAGCTCACTTGGTACCTAACATTCGCCATTGAAATTCTGCACTGATGGTGTGATATTCATTCGTCCTCGATGCAGCAGTTGCAGATATTTTTAGTAGACTGCAAACTAACCGGCAACTCCCACTTAAAAGTCGCATATGCTGTTTTTCTCTTCAAGGATGCCGGACATGTATGGCAAGATGGCCGTCTCTTCAATTTTTCTTCCGTATCTCGGTGCCGAGTCTTGCATGCAAAATGCTCCTTATTCCTACTGGTATCTCCGTATATCTCTCGGAACTCGATCATTTATCATTCTTCTTTGATACATAATTACGTTTGATCAGATGCCAAGCACTTCAAGAAATCTATATTTTTTCCTATTTCCGAGCTTTCAGGGTACAATCTGAACAACACAAAAGCGCTACAAACTGCGATCTCCAATAGCCGAAAGAAAATAGCCATTTCACTACATTTTTTATTAGCAGTTCCCGAATGTAGGTACTCCTCAAATTGGGGATTTGTAGTTCTTAATAACTGCAATGGACCAGCCATTTGAAATGTTTTACTTACGCTGACCACGCAACGTGCATTGAAACAAATACTCTCGTACCTGTTGACGTGAGGTCTGGCAGTCCACTTGAGAATTTCAACCAAACGTAGGGAGCTAACCCTGACCGAGGGTGTGAAGTGTGTTGACACACATAAGAAAGTAACAAACTACAGCTCCCTGCGAGATTTAAATTAAAGAAGTCCATATGTTGTATGTTTCTTGGGAGTCTATGAAACCTCACGTCACCGATTAAAGGATGTAATAGAATTTAAAAAGCAATGAAAAATCGGTATTTATTATTCAGCTGACTTATGTTAAATACATACCGTTCCCAAGATACTGTAGTATTTTGTTGTTTAGTGCAAATGTAAATATTAACGGTAATATTCTATAATTTCAGATTGGGTGGTCTCTAATTGGAGGGTCCAATAAATAAAATCCCTAAGTCCGTTTTTTCAACTTTTCAGGAAATGAAAAACAAAGTTTCAAACTTACACAAAATCTATATTTTTCACTTCTATAATCCAATTTTCTGTTATATGGAGATATACATATCAGCTATTATTTAAAATAACTAAAAGCTCTTATTAGTAGTGAAATATAGTTTATAAAATGCAAAATACACTCATGGACTTAGTGATTTTTTGGTTTGTATAATGTTTTCCTGTTAATTTTTGGGCTTCAAATGTCACTCCTGTTCATCCACATCATCCATTTCATCAGAACTATCAAGACTGGAGTCAGTAGTTTGAAACACACAGCTATAAAACAATCTGTCACTTACTGGCACGTACTGGAGCATGTGTTTTAAGTCCTTCACCTTTCTCTCCTTCAAAGGCAAGTACGTTCTGTACTTCTGCTTGGGTCTCGAATTCAGCAGGCTATTCTTAGATACACCATATCTATACAGTGACACCTCCTTAAAGCCTGTTCCGTTGGTCTCTTCAGATAATTGCATCTTTCCCCCTGCTTGGAAAACGACCCGAGGACATTTCGATATGCCTGGCAAACTGGGCTTTAATATGCCCCTGTACATTTCCTGATATTGTAGGACAGGAATGACTCTTTCCTCTTTCCTAGGATCTTCAGAACTACCTGTGAGGGATTTTTGCACAAACACAACATCAAAGGGGTTCTTCTTCTTACACTCCTTTACCATTTTACCATTTTCACATACTTTTCAGGACCATAAACTGTTTCAGACTTCTTCTTACATCGCTCGGTTGCTCCAAAATCTGAATCAATAGGCATCATACTGTGTCCTGGTACAGGGTACACTATTGACGATGTCTTTTCGGTTGAATTAACTGCAGACAGCCTTGTAAATATATGTTCTGCTCCATGTGTGATTGCAGACTGTTAAATCTGTCGTACAACTTTTTCCTGTCAAGCACTGATAATTTACTGGCACACTTGCACCGGCATGGAGGAATGTTCCCCATCACCCTTTTTTCACCCTTTGTGTTACTGGCTATTTTTTTTTTTTTTTTTTTTTTTTTTTTTTACATCAAGCTTTCTTTTCTTGCCCACTTTCACGTTCTTAACACTTTGAATATTAACACTGTCGTTATATTCTCCTTCTGTAACGGCGCTCCTCTTCATACCATCTGCAGTACCTGATGATCTATAATAAACATTGGCTGTCACAGATTCCTTGCTTTGTTGATGAACAGGACTCACATGCTCTGCAACAAAAGACACAAGAATGTTTAAGCGTAAATACCACAAAAGATAACCCTTTAATTTTGAATTATGGCAAATGAACTTGGGGAGGTAAATACTATATTGCTAAGTGAATTTTCTGTACTGACCTGGTAAATTATCATCCTCTCTTTCTGCAGAAAATATACCACTTACCATCTCTTCTAACACAACTGATGCCTGGCTGTTTCCTGTTTCAGTGTACAAGATACCCTCTTTTCTCTAGCCACTCTCTTCCATATTTCCATTGTCTTCTTGTAACTGAATAACGGTGGATAACTCGGCTTGCTCTGTAGTCTCTCGCACAAATTCATTGTCGTGTTCTTTGGAAGTGTCCTCAAGGTCCATCAATATTCTCTCTGAACATTAAACCGAAAGATGAAATATGTTTGTATACAGATACTTTTATAGTCTAAACTTTCAGTAAAACCATATGAATGAAGTGGGATAAGGCAAAACTATGAGTTTCTTGTACATACCTATTTCATCTGCACCTAACATGTACTTCGACATCTTCCTCACTACACACGGGAGTGTTACAAACACACTACTAAGCAATATTATTCCTCTGACTTGAATGTTGAGCAATAAATGAAGTTGGCAGAGTGTATTTGTTGACAACAATATGTAGGATGGGAAGAGGGAAATGTATGATTTATTTCAATGGATTTAGTGGACTTAGGGATTTCTTTCGTTGCCTTGAGTAGACTTGTGGATTTATTTTGCTGCATTGTGTGGACTTAGTGATTACTTTGGACTTAGGGATTTCTTAAATTTAATTCCTAGAAAGTACGAATTATACTGATGCAAATTAAATAGACTTAGGGTTATTTATCGTTGAAACTGATTGGAGATTTGAAAAGAGCAGGAAATTTTGGTCCGGATACATGCATTATATGCCTTTGCTGGCAAGATGTAGTGTTTACAGTGCACTATGTCTTCTGGTATGGGCTAGAGCAATTTTTTTACTTTCATTGATCTGTCTCTGTCTTATCCTTGGCTTTGACAATATGAAAGTGACTGAGGTATGAGCGATGCTAGTAATGCCATTCCTTGTACAGTCAGTCCCTGCTATGAATGGTATGAAAATGTTGCTTATAGGGTCGGTCGGTGCATGCATTTCAGTGGGCTTGGCAGACTGATATGTAATAGCAACTTCTGGCTCAGTGAGGAAAGCAACGGGAAACTACCTCACTCCTCATTTCCCTAGTACGCCTCTTCAGTGATGCCTAGGCCATCTATGACAGCTGATGACAGAGCTGTTGAAGATCCAACCAGCCTTAGGGCTGAAGACTGAACATACATACATACATACATACATACATACATACATACATGCATTATCTCCATTCGTCAAAAAATGGACTTGGTGATTTTATTTATTGGACCCTCCAATTGGTGGTGGGGCTCACGATTCAAAGCCCGGAAAAAAAAGATCTTAACATTATAGCTGCACTGAAAGATCAATTTGAGCCCGATGAAAATCCGTTTGATTTGAGTTCTATTTTATTTGACGATTCATTTCCCGTAGTGGAAGATATATCTACAGTAGAGGCGCTATGCTCCGAGGAGATTGTAACTGAAATTGCGATTGATGTGTTAAATCCCTTGTATTTTCAACGAAAAATAAATATCAATTGTTCATACTTTAATGGAAGCTACTTACTGCATATAAAATTTAAACGCACTGAAACGAGCGTCGCTGGCTAGTGACTGCTACTAATTGCCAAACTACTCCAGAGATGGCAGCACGAGCATTGGACATTTGTTGTTTGTTGATCTCTTTCGTGGGGTTGGAATGCGGAACGAACAGCCACATTCGTCAAAAGGGCGGTGCAAGGTGGAATCCTGTAATTTATGGCGTGTTGCCGGGATTTATATGCTATTTCGTGAAATACTGGAGTTCTTACATGTGAGTGGTTCTTTTCTTGTGTTATAAATGTCCGACTCGTTAGCTGAATGGTCAGCGTACTAGCCTTCGGTTCAGAGGGTCCCGGGTTCGATTCCCGGCCGGGTCGGGGATTTTAACCTTCATTGGTTAATTCCAATGGCTCGGGGGCTGGGTGTTTGTGCTGTCCCCAAGATCCCTGCAACTCACACACCACACATGACACTATCCTCCACCACAATAACACGCAGTTACCTACACATGGCAGATGCCGCCCACCCACATCGGAGGGTCTGCCTTACAAGGGCTGCACCCGGCTAGAAATAGCCACACGAAATTATTATTATTATTATTATTATTATTATTATTATTATGTGCTATAAATGATGAATTGATGATACATGACAAGTGTGTGTTGTAGTATTATAAATTATTTAGTTTCGTGTGCTTGTAGTGTAAATATCAAACAAATAAAATGCGGGAATGATGCGATTTTGAAATGACATCACACCGATCAGAGTTCAGCAGGCGTCAGGGTCACGCGTTTCTACCGCGCAATTCAAATTGAATTCTAACCATTGTGTAATTGAACGATTGTTAAGAGAACCATTTAGTATACTTTCTTTTACGGAGAAAAGCAGAATTATAAATGAAGGACAACCGCATCCAACTCTGAATGTAACTACACAACTTAAGTCGTGTGTTCGTCATTTCAGCAAAAATATTTATCAAACAGACCATTGGATTAGTGGATGTGAGATCTTAAATATCGACGGTTAAGGCGCTGGCCTTCTAACCCCAACTTAGCAGGTTCGATCCTGGCCCAGTCCGGTTGTATTTGAAGGTGCTCAAATACGACAGCCTTGTGTCGGTAGATTTACTGGCACGTAAAAATACCTCCTGTGGGACTAAATTCCGGCACCTCGGCGTCTCCGAAGACCGTAAAAGTAGTTAGTGGGACGTAAAGCAAATAACATTATTATTATTATTATTATTAGATCTTATATAAACTTTTCTCTTGGCCTTGTTTATTGTTTTCTCTTGAAAAATGTGTTTGGAATGACGGCCTGTTTGCGATTATGTTTGCTGCATTTTTTTTTTTTTTTTTTTTTCGGTTACATTCCCTATGCCAGAATTCTGGAGTCGCCACTGGAAAAGACGTGGCGTACAACTGGACGTGGCGTACAACTGGCACGAATCAGTTATAATCGTGCAAGCGAAGAGGAAGGTTGTTCATTGAGTGAGTGCTGACATGGGGATTTCGATTCAACAGTACCGGGCGGCGGTAGGTCATTGGCACGGTATAGGCAGGCCCGCGAAGCTTATTATGGAATACAGTTCTGATGGCAGCTGCAGTAATGGCGGTATTGTTGGTCATTGGAGGGGTGGGAATGAACCCTCTACCCGGTCCTGCTGGTACAGTTTGAGGGGAAGAGATGGAGAAGAGAAGGGATATTAAGGAAGATTGCCAAGCAGAACACAAGAGAGCTCCTACGGGGCTTGCGCGTATAGAATCTGTTCGTAGTCCTAATAGACGCTTCATATCCAAACCAAAGTGTTTTAAACATTCATTATAGTTTACGTCTTTGAAATAACATTGGCGTTAATGATTTCATTTGTTTTCTTGCCAGCCACCCAGTACATTGGACAGGATCTAGGGACACCAAAATATGTTAGATTTTATGTTTGTTAGGTCAGTGAATCAGAAACCAGGTGGTGGATTACAAAGCTTTTCCAGCAGGATACATGAATTATAATCATAACTTGGTGGTCATGAAATGAAGAGGTAAATAGTAATTGAATAAAGGATAGGAAAGCAAACAGATTAAAAGTAGATTGTTGATGAAAATGGATCTGAGCGAAAGTTTGAATGGAGGTGTTGCATGATTAAGAAGATGGTATAAACACTTTTTATCGGAAGAGTGTCCGGCTCCATGGCTAAATGGTTAGCGTGCTGGCCTTCGGTCACAGGGGTCCCGGGTTCGATTCCCGGCAGGGTCGGAAATTTTAACCATGATTGGTTAATTTCGCTGGCACGGGGGCAGGGTGTATGCGTCGTCTTCATCATTTCATCCTCATCATAACGCGCAGGTCGCCGAACATGTCCGTGGACACTCCCGACACTAAAAGCCATATGCCATTTTATTATTGGAAGGGTAAACAGTCTCACGGGTTGAGATATAAAGATAAAATTATTGTGGGAATCAATGGGCAAGTCATACTTCCTTACTTCCCATGTCCAGGTCTAACATTTTTTTGTTTTTGTTTTTCAAAATTCACGCTATGTCGTTGGCTAAGAGATCTCGGATAGTGCGTGGCTCATCTAGAGACAAGGAGATGTGTGGGATTCTGTATTTCACCACATTCGCACAGTGCGTTGGATCCCTCGGTAGCAGTCCCCGCTTCTTAAGGTTAGTTTTAAATCGGGGAACCCCTGCCCTCTATTGGTTAGTGACCTCTACTCTGAGTAAGGTAGGTCTTTTCGACGATCAAGTTTCTTATTTGATGTTCATCTGCTCGTCTGTAGTTTCGGACTTCCATTTAGCAATGCCGCTGGTTTCTTGGCGACGTTGGAGGGCTTGTGACCATGAAAGGAACCTCTTCCTCCATCCTACATGACAATCTGTTGGCTGGTAGTCATACAACGGGTGTCGACGATCGTAGTCTTTCTTTCTTTCTTTCTTTTTTTTTTTTCCTTTGCCAGCGTTTGTGATTACTTATTTTGAATGGAGCACTTCCAACCAGCGGAAATAATTTGTGTGCAGTTGTTGGTTTTAAGCCTCCCATTAGATACTAGCTGCTAGATCTGGTTAATTAAAAGACAGCCAAAGTAGGGGACTGCCTGTAGGGGTGAAGTACAGTGGGGACTTCGAGGGCCCTGGGACCGCTACGGTAGCTGTGAAGGCCCTTCAGGAACTCTGAAAAGTGGTGGTAAAAGGGGCTCTGGTTAAGACGCAGCAGGTCGTTATGCTACTTAGGTTCCAGAATGGGTAAAGAAAAGAAAAAGGAAATGCAATGTAAATTTTAATCTTATACCAGTTGTACAGTATCATTTGAAGTAATTCCACATACTGTATATCAGATGAATATATTTGTAAGTAGTACAGGAGATATTATAAGTAGAATTTTGTAAACAATGTAAATTTATTAAGGATGAGCTGTGTGTTTAATAGAAAAAATTGTTAGCGTAAATTATATAATATTGTATTATAGGAAAATTTTCTTCTCTTGTTAATTTAATATTTAGTGCTTGACAATAATGTATTTTAGTGTACCATTTGCCACCGAGGTAAACACCTCATTTGCAAATAAAGAGATTTTGATTTGATTTGAGATAGACGAATAAGACTGCGAGGTATGAAGAGGGAGAATGCAGTGTGGACGATTAAAATATGAAGACAAACAGCGTGAAGTGGTTAGGGAGGAATTGCCGTAAGACGAGTGTTAAGAAGAAGATAAGTATAGGAGAGACGGATGCTGCATAGAAGAAAGTTTGCCTGTGATGTTTCCCCCGAATATATAGGATTTGGAAAAGTTATTGAATGACCTGGACACATTCTTGGAAAGGTACAGGATGAAAATAAATATGAAAGAAGAGTGTTGGAATGTAGTCACACCAGACCTGTCTGTAGGTTTGACTCACCTCCACTACCTCTAAAGGATAGCATCGAAGAAAGCAGACTAGGAATTAAAAAAAAAAAAAAAAAAAAAAACGGGTATAAAAGTAATAATGTCAACACCAATTTTGGAACTCGAGAGATGAGTTCACTAATTTAGGAATCAGCTGTTCAATATTTTCGGCAGGATATTGACTCTGATCCACTTTAATTATTGTACCTTCATGTCGTATATCGTTCAAATATAAAGTTGGTAGTCTTTTTTCTGTCTCATTTATTTTTTCTGAAGTCCAGCTCCTTGGCCAATTGTTCAGTGCATTGCCCTTTGGTTTAGAGGGCCCTGGGTTCGAATCCAGGCTGGGGATTTTAGCTACATCTCTTGCTCGATTGTTGGTTTTTGTGTTCGTCTTCATACACATCTTCATTTATGTACAACACATCAAACTAGTAACCACCACAGACGCACACAAAGTAAATGAATCCCTCCACATAGGTTTGGTGTCAGGAGAGGCATCCTGCCGTAAAGCTGGGCTTAATCCACATTAGTCCTGAACCCAAACAATTGTGTTAAGGCCAGGAATTTAAGAAGAAGAGTGATCGTCGTATCTTCTTAGTTTGTATAGTTGTTCGGTTAAAAGGTGACGAGACCTGTTTGTTAGTTACCATTTTCTTTAATGGCTGTACTTATTGTTTATTGTAGTATGCCTCAGATTATACTAAAATAGAAATGATGTGTTGAAATTAGAAATTTGTCTGCTTCTTAGAAATAATTACAAGCCACTCTGTTCTGTCCTCAGGTGTGTCAAGAGGGTGTGTGTCGAGGATGGTTGCTGGCTGTTTGAGACGGCGGGTGATGGCCCAAGATGGCTGCCTCTGCTGAAAACGATTGTGGCTGCACGAATATTTCAATCATGCAGTTATTCCACGAGCTAAAACAGAAGTTTCCAGCTGTGCCTGACAGAGTTGTCAGTGAGTGTATTAGACAGGTAGCCAGCTGTAGACCGCCTTCTGCATGGCTGTTTAGGCAGCTTTAGTTTATAGTGTTTTCATATGTGTGTATAATCAACGCCGACTACAATATCTCAGACCTTAATGCTACTATCTATTGGCGGAAAAATGGTGGAATTCGTGGTGGTCGTAGGGGATGTGTGGTTCGCCTAGTGTTAGAGGTGTAAATAATTGTGCGTAACAGAGTCTATTGTTGTGCTATAATGGTTGTAGCATTTGCTAAAATGGATCGTTCATGCTGCGTACTAGGGTGTAGATTAAATTATACTGTTGTAGTTATCATACTTCAGTTTTTAAATTCCCTGAATATACAGCTCTAAGGTAGAAATATACAAGGAATATACACCGGGAAATTTAAGTTAAAAGGTCAAACCGTTCAACGTATTGAACCAAGATTTGTGGTTAGGAAGCGTCCCTTTCCAACGGACAGTGGTAGTATTTTAGGGAGACGAGTTGAATTTTGCTAAGATTTGATGTACCTTTGATGACCTCAGAACAAACTCGTGGTTCCACTTAACGTGAATGATAGTGCTATTTTTATTAAGCCACACGATGATGGTAGATTTGACCATATCTTGGCAAGGAATGCCTGTTTTGAAATGTCGAATACCTTGAATGTGAAGGTGCTTTATAAGAAAATAGGCGTGTGCCAGCCGAGACCTTCGGTATAACAGTTAGGATATGCTGTACAATTTGATGAGTCAATTTACAAATATGAACATCTTTCCACTTCCAATAGGATTTATATCCTAGTGAATATTTTTGAGGATGCCTTCATTCCTGATAGAGATATGGATATAGTAAGATGTAGGAAAATAACATTTGCTTTGGAATTGTAGTCGGTCTTGATATAATACATAGGGGTGGCGATTTTTAGTGTTTTGAAGTTGGTATTTCAGCATTTTGATTTGTGCATTTAGCAGCTTGTAACGTTCTATAGTATTTTGAAGAAAACCATACAATTTATTTGAGTTCATTCTGATAAATAGGTATGTGTCTTTCGATATATTAATATGAAATTAAAATTCTGCCATCAAATGTATTAGTAATAAAAATGCATAAATTAAATTCAGGTTATACTTTTCTTTTAAATTAACATAGGCTAAACATAACACAGAGAAAATAAATTCAAATTGATGCAAAATCAGAATAATATACAAAATTAAGTAATTTTCATGAATCAGTGGACCGAGCTCAATATCTGCAGTCGCCCAAGTGCGGCCAGTATCCAGTATTCGGGAGATAGTGGGTTCGAACCTCGCTGTCGGCAGCCCTGAAGATGGTTTTCCGTGGTTTCCCATTTTCACACCAGGCAAATGCTGGGGCTGTACCTTAATTAAGGCCACGGTCGGTACCTTCCCAGTCCTCCTGTCCCATCGTCGCCATAAAACATCTGACCGGGCGAGTTGGCCATGCGGTTAGGGGCGCGCAGCTGTGAGGTCGCATCCTGGAGATAGTGGGTTCGAACTCCACTGTTGGCATCCCTCAAGATGGTTTTCCGTGGTTTCCCATTTTCACACCAGGCAAATGCTGGGGCTATACCTTAATTAAGGCCACGGCCGCTTCCTTCCCATTCCTAGGCCTTTTCTCTCCTATCGTTGCCATAAAGCCTATCTGTGTCGGTGCGACGTTAAGCAAATAGCAAAAACAAAAACATATCTGTGTCGGTGCAACGTAAAGCCAATAGCATGAATCAGTAACATTGTAGAAGGAAATAATAGAGCATACTTGAAAATTTTGTTCTAAAATTCGTATTCTATCACATAATCAATTAAGTTTTATTTACCAAAAATCATTCAGCATCTACATTCTTGGCGGGACCCCAAATAGCCTACATTGTGGAGCTGCTTAGGCAACTCGGGGTATTTCAGCTAAATAACCAACAGCATTTGCAGACAGACCAAGGTTGTACAATTCCTTGATTTAAGTTTCCAGAAGAAAAATAAAGAAACATAAGTAATATTGCATTTGAAAATATCTTATGTTGTACATTTATATCAAGTTTTAAGAAAAATTACATTTTATCTCGTTTTCAAAACACGTTCAAAAGTAGTTTTCAGAATTTTGCATAATATTACCACTGCAAAAAAGTCACCACCCCTAATGAAACACCTTGTTTTCATAATACTGTTAACACATGGATACTCTTCATTTTACATCAAACTATTATTTATTTATCGTATGGTTTAAAATCACATCACAATAAATGTATTTTAAAATTATTTTCTCGTCTGAACACATTAAATCACAATGTCAGATTGGTATCTCTAATATAATTTAAACTAATAATGAATTATTCCCGTAACTATCAAGTGTACCCCCATCATTCTTTAATTTACATGTGTAACAGAAATCTATACTATTTTCTGGGTTATAGTTACCTAACAATTCCAGTTCACATTCTGCCTTGCTCTTTGACTGCTATTGAGAAAATATGTTTCTCAACTCTTTTCATATTCTCTCCTTTCCGTATATCTCTTCTTCTAGTACACGCAGTGGCATTTTGTTCACAATAATAATAGTAGTAGCAATAATAATAATAATAATAATGTATGACCTTTGGAGAGGCCTGGTGCTAAAGACGGCACACACACCCAGTTCCCAAGGCAGAGGAATGAACTAATTAAGGTTAAAATCCCCCAGTCAGTATTTTAGTTTCTTCCTACAATAAGCACCCTTAATATTGATAGTTCTTTCCAAATATAATTTGTTAGTCGTCGTTTAGGAATCCCTGGCCTGCCAAGTGGGATTATTATTATTATTATTATTATTATTATTATTATTATTATTATTATTATTATTATTATTATTATAATATGTCCTACCCACAACTTTTATAGGTTTCAGAGACGCCAAAGTGCTGGGAAGTTTCTTCTGCTGTTTTTTCCCTTACCAGTAGGCCAATGCTGTTTCGTGTTTTTGAAGTGTTAAAAGGAGTTGTAAGAATAGGGGTCTCATGGAGGACTCCATTGTTAGGCATGTGGGAAAAGTGTGTGGAGGAAAGGGAACAAGGGTAGTGCTCAGATGTGGAGGAGGGAGTGAAGATGAAGAAGATGATGCTGGTAGTTTTTCATGTTGGTACCAACAATAGGCCTATAAGGCAAGCAGGAATAGCTGCCGACATACACTCATATTTATAAACACCAGAACACCTTGAAAGACTAGAAATAGCAAGTTCATATTCACAGGACATGTGCATTAGTATGTTCTGAAGAAATGATTAGCATTTGAACCATGTCGGCCCTCAGGTTCAAGGTCTACATCGATATTTACCGACTGGTAAAATGTGCCTGCGGCTCTCGTTGCCGATATAAACCGAAGATAATGGATCAGTGTGACTTGAGCAGACGTGCAGGATGCCTCGCAGACGTATGCGAGAACGGTACCGTCAAATGAGTGAGATTGAAGGAGAGCGCATTATTGGCATGAGAGAACGTGATGCGTCCATCCGGGAAATTGCTGCTCGTGTGGGACGAAGTGTGTCGGCGGTGCCACGGGTGTGTATAGAATGGTTCACAGAAGGTCGTAAAACACGACGAGATGGGTCTGATCGCATCACCAAGACCACTCCCCGAGAAAATCGACACCTCGACCGAATGGCATTGCAGGACAGATCTGCGTCCTCCTCGGCTCTGACGCAACAGGGGAACAGTGTAACACATCGTACACTATCAGGAGTGACAGTCCGATGCCGTTTATTACGGTCTGGGTTACCGGCGCGTCGTCCACTTCTCCGCCTACCTTTGACTAAAGTGCATAAACATGCTAGACTGCAATGGTGTATGGAACGACGTCACTGGGGACAGGAATGGCAGCAGATAGTGTTTGCGGACGAATCCAGGTTCTGTTTGTTCGGAAATGATGGCCACAGACAGGAGGAGAGTCATGAACCGCACCCCACCCGCACGAAACTCTCCGATAAACAATGTAAACAATAATATCGGCGGAATATAATACGCGGGTACCAAACCAGGAACCGTGACTGGGAAAGGCCGACAAACTAAGGCCACGAGCTCGAAATCGGGCTCTTGTCCAACAAGGAAACATCGGCAATGGTTAAATCGTCGAACGCGATGAAACTTGGAAAACACATTGAGGTACACGTAAAAACGATGTCGGCATCAGTTTTGGGTGCCAACATTCATTAGGGCGTTAACTACGGGGCCTAAAAGTTGGGAAATTTCAAATTCCGCGCGATCAGCGGTGAATACCTGCTCGCCAATGCTAAGCCTCCACACTGCGTGCTTGGAGACACGCCTCTGCACCTCCTCCCCTCCACGCTCCAATTGGTTCGCCACCGCACGTTTCCCTTCCCCCTCGCCAGCCCGTTTTCTTAGCTGTTAAAGAGAACCGCTGCTACACTTTGGGTAATCTATCAGCCTTCCTCATATCTCTCCTTTGTAATTTCCACATTGTATTAGTCAGTTTACGTTTTCTGAAATGTTTATGAAAACGTTTGCACCTGGCGAGTTGGCCGTGCAGTTACAGGCGCACGACTGTGAGATTGCATCCGGGAGATTGTGGGTTCGAATCCCACTGTCGGCAGCCCTGAAGATGATTTGCGTGGTTTCCCATTTTCACACCAGGCAAATGCTGGGGTTGTACCTTAATTAAGGCCACGGCCGCTTCCTTCCGACTCCTAGGCCATTCCTATCCCATCGCTGCCATAAAACCTATCTGTGTCGGTGCGACGTAAAGCAATTAGCAAAAAAAATGGCGCCTGTTGTTAATTGTGTTTTGTTTCGGTTTTCTTTTCACTATTTTTTAATGTTTCGAATAGACCAAAGATTGTTTTTGTTTACTATCACACTGGCGGGGAGTTTGCCCGATGTAGTGTAGGCCTATACGGAGTAATTTATTGTGTTGCCTTGTAATTGTTTGTTGTTGTACCAGTTCGTACAGTAGCCATTTAACTTTTTGCGTATATAACTGCCATTATACCCAGAAGACTGAAGTGTGATACTTTAATATCGGTACTTGTTGAATACATAGACCTTCGTCAGCTATAACGCAAAAGTACCGGTACAGTAAGACTACAGGCCTGCCTGTGATTACTGTATATCTACTGCATATATAAATGCACATCTTTTTATTTTTTAAGGCTTTTCTTATTACGTCAAACTTTACTACATTCCATGTCATACTCATATCAAAGTTGCCTATGCATTAAATGTATTTATATTCGACAACCATTGCTGCAATTGAAATGTGTTGTGCCTGTCACTGCAGAATATAAATAAATCGTTCAGTACAAGCACAAATAAAAACATTCTACCTATAGGCCTATTCCTTATACCTGAGTACGCAATACGGAAAATACCAGTAGTTTCAAACTCGGAGTTTATAACTGTTGTTGTTGTCGTCCGCGATGTCGTTTCATTATGACACAACGGATAGCGTACACAAAATGGGTGGGGGAAGGGAACATAAAAAGATCTGGACCTATAACCAGGTTTTGATATTCCGAGGTACCGAATCTCATTACATTCATTGAGATCCTCTAGCTGGGCACGCAATTTCTTTACATAAAAAGGTATTTAACGTTGTTTAAAGGTGGGAGATTTGTTTAGGGGTGGATGGTTTAATGTAATTAATTCCATATGTATGTCCACTCTAAAGAACACTACCAAAAGCTTTAAGGCGTTTTAGAAGTAAATAATAATTTAAGCGCAGCTAGGACGCGGTACCCCATGCCACGTTTGACCACACCCGGTGGTACTTGGAGTTGTACCCACGAATGTGACAACTCACCGGAATTAGCAGAAATTAAAATATAACATTTGAATAAAATATGGGTATATTAGTTTACGTCATTTATTATCATTATGTCTTAAACGGAACGTTATTTAAAGGATTTCAATAATTATAGTACGAAAAGAAGGAAAGTATAGAGCCGGTCCCGTTCAACAGCTAAGCAGCCGCCAAGCGCGGGGAGAAGGGAAACGTGCGGCGGCGAACCAGTTGGAATGGCGTGGGGAGGAGGTGAAGAGGCGTGTCTCCAGGCACGCAGTGTGCCGGATAGCATTGGCCAGCAGGTATTCATCGCTGATCGCGCGGAATTTTGAATGTCGCAACGTTAACGCCCTAATGAATGTTGGCACCCAAAATTGATGCCGTCTTCTTTTTTACGTGTACCTCAATGTGTTTTCTAAGTTTCATCGCGATCGGCGACTTGACCATTGTCGATGTTCCCTTGTAAGTGTTATAAAGAGTCCAAATGCTACTTGAATGAAATGTGTGATCAAACAACAAGGTTTATTCAATCAAGGTGAGTCAAGAGAAGGTGAATTAAATTAAATTAAAACAAGAATAGTGATTGAAGCAAATACATACCTAGCATAATCGCCGGCGTTTGGGTAATATCCTAGCCATTCACAAACTAACGTTCCAACATGTTTCACATCGAAATTTGAAATTATGCAACGCAATCGCACTTTCTTTTTGTTCAAAGAAAATTTCTTAGTAATTGCAAAACAGAGCCACGAAGGTCACATTTTCCTGGGGATATGTTATTCTTCGAAAACATATAATTCCATCCACCCGCATACATCTTATCATTTTCTCTTTTTTTCTCTCTCTCTAACAATCTGCTCTCCTACGTTATCCGCCCCCTGCATCAAGGAATAAACAAAGTTAATATATGTTCTGAGAGCTCCAGGAAGTTAAAAAGAAAGAAGGGGTAAACGAGCTCGTTCATCAAAGACAAAACAAAATAAAAGACTGAGGTCAAAACAGTGCGAAAAACGATGGGACCAAATAAATTAAACGAGTTTGTATCAAAAAGAAATAATATAGTGAGAAGTCAACACGGGTATAAAATACAAGCCTAGAATCGGCATAAAAAGATAAAATGGAAATGAATAATCGAAATGGGTAAACGATATGACACATGTACTCCAACACACCCACACACTCACCCACACCGCCATACATTTCGGCACTGATATGCAAACATAAGACAGGATATAAAGATCCAACGGTAATATAACATCACAAATATCTTGACCTCACGGTCATCCAAAGGTCACTCAGATGGGCACAGGAACGTGCGTAAGGAGCGTGCACGAGGAATACGGCAGCAAGACCGTGTAATCCAACGCACCAAGGTATTCCCATCACGCCCGCTATTCGTACAAGGCAAGAGTGTTCTCGCGATGACACGAAAGGCAATCACAATCTGATGGTTGATGAAAAGCGACAAAGCTGACACAATTATATTGTATATGCTGGACCATCTCATGACCAAAAGGCATATCAATCAAGTGCCAAGATCACATGCACACACCCCGTCCATACAACGGAGTAAACATTACATATCGAAAATAAGTAAAAGCCAAATATAAATAGAAAATAACTTACTAATACCTTGAGCTATCAAGGACTCAAACAGAATAATGAAAGGTAGTTGCAAATACACTTAAAGCGTTTAAAAACATTCCGATAAATCAGTGTGCTCCAATGTGCAGAGAAGCCATTTTTCTTACTGTCCCCAAAAATAACAACAACCAACACAGTCAAGGAGATAAAAGATTCCCAGGTGGCAAGAAGTTTGACCTTTTGTAACAAACACTGAGATGTCCGCCATCTCTCGTACACACATGGTACTATTTAACTCATACGAAGTGTAGTGGCAAGATGCCATTACAGTAATACAATAAGACTATAACATTGTTTGGAATAAATTGAACTAACCTGTCGACACGATAATAGCCAAAGCAAAGTGGTTCAGTCATTACATTGACTGCATTCGCACAAGACATACATCACCAACTCAAGGCCTTACGGTGTGGAGTGCTATTGGGTACAGCAACAAATCACAGTTAGTGCGAGTCCTGAGAGGGCACTGTGACCAGTTTGACCTACGTGAATGACATCCTGCGACACGTAGCCATAGCCTTTCTGCACGACACCCCAGACGCCATATTTCAGCAGCACCATGCGCGACCACATGTTGCTGCACGAATACTTGCCTTCTTTTTGTCACAGGATGTCAGACTGTTGCCCTAGCCTGCCCGATCACCGGACTTGTCGCCAATCGTAAATGTGTGTGATACGGTGAAACGACGGGTGCGGCGCTATGATCCAATGCCACCCACCAAAGATGAACTGTGAAACCAGGTGTATGCAGCATGGATGGCTTTACCCCAGCACGCCATTCGTGCCTTATATGCGTCGATGCCTTCACGCATGGAACAAGTTATCAGTGCCCATGGAGGACTCAGTGCCTACCAGGCAACAGGACACATGCTGAACCTAGGTGACTGAAATGCTAATCGTGTCTGCAGAAAATACTAATGAACATGTCCTTTAAAATGGACTTCATATCTCTAATCTTACAAGGTCTCTGTTTTTTATGAACATGAGTGTAGTTGAGGATCAGGTTAATGCAGTGCAGAAGTAGTTTAAGGGAGCTGAGGTTGTTATCAGTGGGGTACTGTATAGAAGAGGTACTGACTGCAGGTTGATCTGGGATTTAAATGAGACTATGTAGTAGGTGTATGAGACACTGGGAGTGAGATTTGTAGATTTTAATGGGTGGATAGGAGAAGGATCTGAGCTCAGATGGCCTTCACTTGAATTACAGTGGTTCATGTAAGTTGAGAGGTGTGTTTAGAAGGGTCGTAGAGAGGTACATTTAGGCCAACGGGGTGGCCTAGGAAGTGGTGTTGGAGAGTACAGGTAGTTGGAAGTTACGACATGAAGTTTGAACTACACCTCGTAACCTTCTTATCTTCATATACAGCATTTTATGCGATGTCTTATGTCTGTCTGGCATGGCTGCTTGGCAACATGAATGCCGTCCCCGATGTGTAATTTATCCCTATTTAGACAGATGGCAGCTCATGCCATGTGTTTGACCGAGATGAAACTACTGTATGTTCACGATCTAACCTTACCTCTGGTAGTCGCATATAATAGCCACATAATGAAGTGCACTTTCGGAGGACCACTTAAATGTTATTAAGAAAATTACGTTTTGTAAAAAGTAAAGAGCACACAAGTCACTGATTTATTCAGTTATACGTGAACTAAAACACACCATTACTGTATGTACTGCCTGTACATATACTGTTATACATTCACACATATGAGGTAAGCACTGACACTAAAAAACTAGAAATATTATTTACACTTGAAAAGACGTAACTAAAATTGTGCCAATGGTTTGGCTGAACTTAAAAATGTTAGCACTGTTGTGCAGTTACATTTCAGGGAAACTGTTGTCTCCACATGTTACTCGCGGCATGTCTGTCGCGCTTCTCTTTCGCGTCCCCCAGCCGGTCACTCGCGCCAGAAAACACTCCCGGAAGCTAGGTGCTGCCCTCTATACATAACTTCAACAAATACATTATATAAATGAAATACTACAATATTGTAAATTTAAAACACACATAAATGATATAATTACTTAGTTATAATTGTAAATGCAATGTGTGCAGTAACACCATGAGGATCGCCAAAGCATTTCTTTCTATCTTATCTGCATGTTGTTTGATCTTTGACAGTCTGACATTGGGAAAGAGTAATAAGATGGAGACGGTGTTTTGTGATGTAGCCTTCGTCTCCTACCGAAGGTATTATAAACGTTATAAAACGATACCCTGTACGACTCTCATAGTTTGGAGTCGGAACTATGAATACTTCTTCTCGTGGTAATGTTCATTCCTATCATTCGGTTTGAAAGGTTTATTCCTATCATTCCCGGTTTGCTATAGGTAGTATGCCTGTTTGTAAGGAGTTCTCTCGTTTTTGTGTGTTATGTATTTTATATCTTGTTGCAGACTTATTTTCCGTTACCTCCCTTCCTTTACATGCCTGCTTATGTGAGCTCATTTTGGCTACGAGCGAGAGGTAGCATCGGCCCGATTGTTCTTGTGCGTGATAGGTTTGCTTGCTGTGTTTGGTTGGAGACCTTTTAATGTTTCTTTATCTTTGATGCCTCTGCTCGAGTTCGTGCTCTACATTGTGTTTTGTCGCTGATACTGTATGATTCATGTTCGCCCTTCTGCACGATATGAATACGTGTTATGCAGCGAGCAAGTTGTTTACGTTCTATGTTCTGACTGGGTGTGCCATGCCCTTTTTTGCGGCAATCCAGGTTTCTCATCTGTGCTTTCAGATCGAACTCATGAGCCGTTGACAGAAGCATTTTATGCTGCATGATTCTTGTCGTGTGTCGTGGTACTCTTGTACTTTATACTTCGTATCCTGGTCTCTATGTGTGTGCGTGAGTGTGGTGTGATTACCGGGCCTATGCTACTCTTCAGTATATAGCTATTATTTATTATTAGCATTGTTCTCATGTAGTCTTACTTTCATTTCCGGCCTTCCTAGCCGATTTATCTGTTCGTTTTGGATTTGAACCTCATTTTAACGCCTTTCTGCCGCGTGTTTATTCACTTCATTTCATTCATTCATTTCATGGTAACCTTTTTCTTTACTCATTTATGTTCCATGAACGTTCTTTTCAGTCAGTCTTGATTTCGCTGGCGCCTTCGATTTAATTGGAGTTTTAATCTCCGTGGGGATTGTTATATAAAAAAAGAAGTGAGTTGAGATTCTGATGATGTACCTCGGGAGAATTATTTTTTCCTATTTCGAGAGGGAAATGCTCTGAATCTGATCTTAAGCGCTGTGCTCACTGTGTTTCATCATTTATGCCTGCGGGACATTTATAAGTAAAAAGTACGACGTTCCCGAGCCGTCTGGTATAAATGATTTGAGGTAAGAACTGGAGTCACCGATTTGTTTTAATATGATATACTGTATAGGGCAATAAATATACACTGACTGACAGAGCAAATGCAACACCAAGAAGGAGTGGTCAGAACTTTATGCCAATTGCAGGTTAGACTGACCTCACTGAGGTATGCTCATGATGTGAAATGCGCCGCTGTGCTGCGCACGTAGCGAACGATAAATGGGATACGGCGTTGGAGAATGGCCCACTTCGTACCGTGATTTCTCAGCCGACAGTCATTGTAGAACGTGTTGTCGTGTGCCACAGGACACGTGTATAGCTAAGAATGCCAGGCCGCCGTCAACGGAGGCATTTCCAGCAGACAGACGACTTTACGAGGGGTATGGTGATCGGGCTGAGAAGGGCAGGTTGGTCGCTTCGTCAAATCGCAGCCGATACCCATAGGGATGTGTCCACGGTGCAGCGCCTGTGGCGAAGATGGTTGGCGCAGGGACATGTGGCACGTGCGAGGGGTCCAGGCGCAGCCCGAGTGACGTCAGCACGCGAGGATCGGCGCATCCGCCGCCAAGCGGTGGCAGCCCCGCACGCCACGTCAACCGCCATTCTTCAGCATGTGCAAGACACCCTGGCTGTTCCAATATCGACCAGAACAATTTCCCGTCGATTGGTTGAAGGAGGCCTGCACTCCCGGCGTCCGCTCAGAAGACTACCATTGACTCCACAGCATAGACGTGCACGCCTGGCATGGTGCCGGGCTAGAGCGACTTGGATGAGGGAATGGCGGAACGTCGTGTTCTCCGATGAGTCACGCTTCTGTTCTGTCAGTGATAGTCACCGCAGACGAGTGTGGCGTCGGCGTGGAGAAAGGTCAAATCCGGCAGTAACTGTGGAGCGCCCTACCGCTAGACAACGCGGCATCATGGTTTGGGCAGTACCTACTAATACAACAGGCCTCACAGCACGGCTGATGACGTCACAAGGATAGGCAGTCACTCCTGAAGCGCGCAACGGCACTTCAGTGGTTGTTGAACGAATTACTTTGATGATGAGAACTTGTGAGCTTTACAAAACGTTTTCAAAAGATGCTCTTTCAGGGTATTAAAGCACATTCAGTTGTACCGAGACCAATTAAAGCAGAAGAAAGGCGGAGAGATGGCGCTCTCCGTTTTCTGGAAATTTCGTAAAAGTTCAGATTGATAGTAAATGACAATAAGGGGTTTTAATTTGATTGTTACCATTTTTTAGTTAATAATAATTTTATGACCCTTGGTGATTAGTAATTAACCTACGTTTTACTCATGAAGTATCAGTTAACATTTTACTGGAAAATAAAATAATTATATTAATTAATAATCAAGGTCTTTCGTATATACTACTAATTATAAGCCAAAGTAAACTGGAATTTCGTCCCATTTAAGACTCTTTAACGTGCCGGAAACCTCCCTTTATTTCTTATTTAGAACATTTTATTTTTACTATTTTGGTAAATATTTCTATCTTAGTGCTGACTTAGAAACAAATCGGATATTATACATAATGGAAATAATTAGTTACAAATGAAAAATGGAATACAAAGGAGGGAATGATTCACAGAGGATGAAGAAATTATGCTGGAATTCATAACAGGAAATACAACAATTTAACAATAATAACATAGTTTTAGTTAAATAACTTAATTCTTCTGTACAAACATTACATCAATACACATTTCTGAACTGTTAATTCTTAATCAAGGGAATTTTCTCACAGAAACTTGTTTAAACTCATTTGTTTATTTAGATAAAATTAAATCCTGTAAATTTTCAGTGTTTAATAATAAGAATATAATAATTCCACAAACATTACTGAAAATCCACTGAAATTTTCCTTAAGTCTTCCAGTGAAATAATCTGACATTTGTCCTAGATGTTCCGTATTTCTTTTCTCTATTAGTGGCAAAATGCAGTAATTAACTTAATTTTTTACTTTTCAAGTAATACCCTGTCAATCACATTCCGTTAATGTAAAAGCTCTCTTTCTCTCCAACACACTGGTTCAAACATATTTTGCTCAAATTGCAAGAAAAGTGTTAAATATGTTTTTATGGAAGACAATTTAACTTAGAAACTGGCATAACATAGGAAAAATTATAAGCAAAAGAAATCTAAAAATTCCAACAAGTGCATATTTTGCACAAATTGCAAGAAAGATGTTAAATCTATTTTTTTTTTTTGTGGAAGACAAATTAGGCTGGCTAACTAAGAAAATAGCATAATATGGAAAAAAATTCTTAGCATAAGAAATTTAAAATTTTACTCAGATTACAAGAAAATTTTTAAATATGTTTTGTTGAAGACAAATTAACTTAGAGACTAGCATACAATTAGGATGATGGAAGTAAAGCCTTTTATGGCAATAGACTAACCTTGAAACAGTGAATCAACAACAATACACTCAGAATATGAGTACATGGGCTTAATAATATCACAAAATTAGAGCCCAGAAATGCCTGATTAAATTCAGATTACATGGAAGTACTGATACTAAATTATGTACTCTCAAACTCAACATGTCAAAAATTAAAAGTATCTATTTGAAAATATTTTAACTTGGCTATAAAGTACCACTGGCCATTTAGATAATGTTTGAAAAATATTTTTTCATTGTCAGTAGAAATATGCAAAGGTTTGGAGTATACATTTTTTTAAGAAATAATTTACAGCATACATGGTAATATAATCATGCATCTAAACCATAGTCACTGCAAGATATTAATTCTTAAAATTACAAGACACATTTAAAAGGGTATGCAAGCACCTAATATTTTTCAAGGAAACTCATTAATGAAACTGTGCAAAGATTTAGGTTCATTAAAAACATGATGTGATTTAATTTCTATTTCAACCTTGGCATAGAGCTCGAAAGTGAACTACTAAGTTTTTCACTAAGGCAGTACTTTAAAATTTAAAGATTTTTTTCTCCTTTGCAGGAACACATACATCTTCTGGTTCTGTTGCCATTCTGATAGGAATAAACACTTTATATTAATTGAAGAACACTTTGAAAATATGACACTTTTTGAATTACACTACACTGCATTTATGAAAATATCTGAACCAGTTTATCACTGACTAAAGGGTGGAATATGACAACATAATAGCCAAGTTTACAGGGTATGCCTACATTATAACATTTCATCCTCTTACTGTAGAACCACTCTATTACAAAATAATTTAGTACCCTTAACCTATGAGACTGTTAAGCTTCCTCCTCTGTGTATGTATGCGACTCCGGACATTATTAAGTTTCTTAACATAATTATTAAGGAATATGTTACATCCTGTTTTTACAATGTAAGAGAGAATTTTTTCATGAGTATGGTCATCTTGAGTACATGGCAACTCCACAAGAAGTACACCTTCTTTTCTAATCACAGACATTGCCAATGTTACAACTAAATTTTGCTGTGATGGGTGCTTCATAAACAAGTATTCATACTTCTCAGATACCAAGGTTTTGACAGTCAAGTAAGTGAAAATAATGGCATTAACAACTTCTGGATTGGGACAATGCAGCCCCCCCCTGTCAACACTTTTTATAAGCTCATAATTACCTTGATCATCTGTTAATGATAACGTTCTATCCAAAACGAGTTATGTTTTACAAATTTCACACTTCAACCTTCGAAGAACTGCTCTTACACAATATCCTGACAAATATGTGATAACAGGCAAATATTCCTGAATGGATAAAAGCTCGTCTTCACTGACATCTACACAGTAAAGGTCAACATCTGGGGGACTAGCCTCAAAGTCATCCAGTTTGAGATCACATTCAAATGAATCCAGGTCCAGATCAATTTCACCGAAAGCATTAGATGCAATTTTCAATGACAATAGAGTTTGAATTCTTGTCTTTGATTCAATTTCAAATACTTGTCGCAGAGATATTAGGTACTGAGATCCAGCCATGGTTCTGTACTTACCAAATCGTGCTTCAAGTGCATCTGTTTGAATTTTACCTGGCAAAAGGTATTTGAAATTCAGCTCTTGAGTACAGTATTTAGTGATTTCTAAAAGGGCATGAGTAGTATGTGATATGGCTAGATGTGTTTCATTTGACAGAGCACTTGCACGGTTTGGTAAATTTTTCCAGAAATCTAACCAACACAAGAAACGTTCCAGAAATATGAAATTTTCATCACTTGGATTTGACAATGGTTTTTGACAGATATCCTTAAAACGAATATCTCTGCCAGGTGATCCTACATTTACAATTCTCCACCATGTACAAATTAATTTAATGAAAGTGGCAGTTGCCTTAAAATTTACAATTCTGTTGCTTTCTCCAAGAGCTTCCAGCCCCTGAATAGTCATTTCATTGAAAACATTCAGTACAAGTTTTACATTTTGACGTTCAAGATTGGTAGGAAATAGTGACTTCAAGTTCAGCCTGTTGGCATATTTTACAATCTGAGTACTCTCAATGTCATGAAGTGTCTTAATGGCTGAGAATTTGGCCACTGCTAACTCAGTGTCTTGTGGAAATGTCTCAAATGAGGGATACATTATCGACTGATCAACATCTTTTTGGTTAAGCCAATTGTTTCTAATACATTTGAGAATGTGAACAGAATCTAACACATAGAAAAGAGGCTTGTTGTCATCACATGGGTGCCTATAAACAATTGATAATTTTGGTGGTGAGGCAAAAAAAGACATAGCCCTTCTATTGAGTGCATTATTGTCAGTTACAATGCATATGACCTTAAAACCTATTGCATGTAATCCACAAACCACTTTCTTAATAAATTGAAACAGGCCCTCACCATTGAGCTTCTTGACTGGAAGTATGTGTACTACATCTTTGAATGATGACAATAAACTTTGAATCATAAAAACTTGAGCACTAGCAGCAGCATTTGAGGAATTATATGCAGCACCTAGTATGTTACCACCAATATAATCTAGGTAAGGTTTCAGATGGATTTCATCAACCATTAGTGAAACAATATTATCTGATACACTAAGAAATTTATATTTCTGCCTTATATAAAGGAGAAAATTCTTGTCAAATTGCTCCATAGCTGGGTTGGTATTATATGCTGAGCAAATTTTATGCAGTGTGTTGGGATGGGGCAGTATCAAATAGCCTGAACTTCTCATAAATCTATATGCATGAGGTGAAATAGAAAATAAAATGCTGCAAAAAATGAGGAAATCTGATGAATAAGAATAATGATTCTTGGGTAAATTAAATAACAGTAACTGTTCACATATAAAGTTGATCAAACTAGATTCTTCTCCTTTAAGTAGCTCTGATAACTTCATTAAACTGTCCTTAATAAACTGAAAATGATCTTTTATAAAATCCTGATTTTCTAATCGTCCAATCTTATCAAGTTTGAACATACTGTCTGCTACATCATTGCTATTACTAACTATTATAGGAAACTTTCTTTTATCTAGGTTATTAAGTTCCATTTTCCCCACATGTAAGGACATACTCAGGTCACTTTTTACCACAATGGAAGCTAGGAGTGTGGGAATATTGCATGTCTTGAGTAGGACAAATGAAACATTAGATTCTGATTTAACACAGATCCAGTCATCTAAAATTTGGATATTAGGGAGACATTGAAGAAAACCTTGAAAATCTGTGAAATTTCTTTTGTCTTGGTACTGAGCATGGGTTTTCAAACTTTCTGCTAATGCTGTTTCAAGATCCCTGTTTTCCAACCTTTCTCTTCTTTGATCACCACTCTCTCTACACGAAGAAGTGGAAGAGAGATAAGAGGGGCAGTTGGGCATAATTGTTGGCACTGCTCCCTGTTTCAGACGAGGTTTCTGAAGAGGTATACAATACTTATTTCCAGTCTTACTGTCATAGCAGCCACTATGCCTCAGGATTTGGTCCTCAATGAAATGCAGTTCACAGACCTTAAAAAGAAAAAGAAAAGTCTAATTTGTTATGCCAATACCTTAGAAAACAGTGAGGTAATTAATTAACTACGGATAATCATCTCAAGGTGGGCAGTTAAAATGTGGAACAGGACAGCAACTTGATGTGTGTGGTTCAAATTAGGGTGGTCTTAGACTCAAATATTATAAATCTTAAATGTTCACATTTATCACCTGGTTCAGTTTGAGAGATAATGAATACGGTATAACAAGCTTCCTAGACCTTTAAGTGAAAAATAAGAGCTCACAACCTAAAACGAACAGAATTTTCAAAATATAAGTACTGAGCTTACCTTTGAATTCTGCGTGACCTGGAAATTGTCTCGGCGTATTGCGTTAACCCATATCTTGCGAAGTCCTTCATCGCTTGGGAAGGAAAACACAGCTACACGGGATCCTTTATCATAATTTCCCCTGCAGCGGGGAACGGAACATTTAAACACCATTCTTCTACGAACTGTACACTACACTAATTATTTCGACCATACGCCAGTATTAAACATATTCAGCACAGCATTATTTAGTCGCATGTTCCTCACGCACAACTCAACATAGCAGCCATGTTTATTGATACTCATTACAGTAGGGGTGCCAACATGGAAACTTCAATTTTTCTCCAGGTGAAGAGGCAGGGAAGGGAAAATAAATTGGTTCGAAATACATTTAACCGTTTTTATTCATTAATGAACTTCGCTGTTCTTTGTAGTTCATTATAATCACATTTATTTACGATGCTGAGCGTGGAATTAATATTCCATACGTGGGGTGAAATAATAGACGTTGGCACCTCTACTATGCTTAGTTCCTCCTTTCACCGCCAAGGAATCTCTCTCTTTGCTGTGATCTAAACGCTGGGTCGTCGACTGGCCACGTCTGCCTATCCCCGTGACGTCACATACCTCACGACACATCTGTTGTAAGGCCTGTAGTATTAGTAGGTACTGGTTTGGGGCGCTATTGCGTATGATTCCACGTCACCTCTAGTGCGTATTCAAGGCACGTTAAATGCCCACCGCTACGTGCAGCATGTGCTGCGGCCGGTGGCACTCCCGTGCCTTCAGGGGCTGCCCAGTGCTCTGTTTCAGCAGGATAATGCCCGCCCACACACTGCTCGCATCTCCCAACAGGCTCTACGAGGTGTACAGATGCTTCCGTGGCCAGCGTACTCTCCGGATCTCTCACCAATCGAACACGTGTGGGATCTCATTGGACGCCGTTTGCAAACTCTGCCCCAGCCTCGTACGGACGACCAACTGTGGCAAATGGTTGACAGAGAATGGAGAACCATCCCTCAGGACACCATCCGCACTCTTATTGACTCTGTACCTCGATGTGTTTCTGCGTGCATCGCCGCTCGCGGTGGTCCTACATCCTACTGAGTCGATGCCGTGCGCATTGTGTAACCTGCATATCGGTTTGAAATAAACATCAATTATTCGTCCGCGCCGTCTCTGTTTTTCCCCCAACTTTCATCCCTTTCGAACCACTCCTTCTTGGTGTTGCATTTGCTCTGTCAGTCAGTGTATATTTTGGGATTGCGAGCGACTGCAAAAAGACTTTGTTGTGAGATGGGCAGCAGACAATGAACCTTACATGCGTTATACTGTAGGAGGGAATCGTGCATACATTTCTGCAGCAGGCCTATGCTACAAGGTATGTAAGGTTCATTTTCCTGTACACATAAGCATATGAAAATGAACACAACGACAATTGTTCTGATGGACTGCATATCCGTATGTGGCTGCGAGGCGTGACCAATCTTAAGGAAAATAATGGTTTGAAAGTGCGTTGTTAAGTTACCCGGTTTTTCACTATCGTTGCAGAATTCGCCTCTCATGTAAATACAAACCCTGTGGATACGCACAACGTATCTATAGGCTCGGTTATTTTAGAGAAAAGTGTACCTGCGAGGTACTTACGCAAAACCATGTGCTCATTCTATATTTTAATATTTTTGTGACTGTTCTGGTTCAGTGAGGAAAACAACGGGAAACTATATCACTCCTCATTTCCCTAGTATGCCTCTTTAGTGATACCTAGACCATCTATGGTAGCTAATGATGGGGCTGTTGAAGATCCAACCAATCTTCGGGCTGAGGACTGAACATACACATACATAAAAAGAAAGAACGTGAACGTCGAAGACAGGAAGAGGAACGTCCGAGACGTAAAGTACACCAGGCCCAGCCACGTCGCCACACCTTTCATTTGAGCCAATCAATGTGGCCGCATGTTTTATGCCAGGATTGTTCTCTTAAGCCCTCAAAGACGTGTGGTTAGATTAGATCATGCAGATAATCAAAGAACATCAGGAGAGAAATAAATACTCGTATACGACTGTCAGCCGACGACGACATGATTGTACTAAGATGCCGCGTAAGATAGACAGATTTAATTCGTACCAGGTTGCATATGTTCAAGAAAAAATAGGCACAGTCGGTCTTCCCGGTATACGTTTGAACAATCGTAATGTATGCCTATACTCGTTCTAATTTGATCGTGATCATAGTGACACCACCTTCAGATTTACTTGAACACAGTTTTCATTTCAAAAATCCTGCCTGTATTGACTGATTATCGAGCCGTGGTCGTCTGGTGAGAAGCAAGTGAAGATGTCGGTCAGTTGTCCCCCTTCACCGAAAGTCATTGTTGAATCGTTCATTCGCTTGATCACGGCGACTTTGTGCAGCCGTTCCAACCCAAATAATTCCATGCTCTGTTCAGGCAAGTGCTGGTGTGAGACACCTCCCATGTCTGTTCAAACCCTCAAATACGGGTACAGTACTTGAGGCAGACGTTACAAATATCATAGTCGATAAGGCATTAGCAGGGGCGCCAACTCTATGGAACCCATAACCCACCCCACAATAAAACCTAGATAATCGACATCGATTCTATAACTAATATCTTAGAACAGAGGTGCGAAGCCCACTTTCGCTGTAAAAATGTAAACGGAATTTTATCTTCGAGCAAACAAGTCTATACATTCACCATCGTCCTGCTGTGGTGCAGTGTATCTTTTCCCTCGGCGTTTGTACCACCTGGCGGCAGGATTCTTCCCCCCTCCCTCAGGGGGGCTTTGTCTAGGTGAAGGTTGACGATCTTCAGATCTTTGTGGAAATGATGAGCCCTTCGCTGTTTAGGTCGCCCCTTATTGTTTCCTACCGGCGACTTGGAAAGTATATTCCGTCTTCGCGATAGTATCGGTTCCTGTTCATAGTTCATGTCCAGATTTTCGCAGTCGGCTCTCACGGATTTTATTTTGAATCGGTGCAACGTCAAATCTTCCCGTGATGTTTTCATTGGGGATGCGATCTTGTTTACTGACGTCAGCTGTCCACCTCGGCATCTTAGTCTCCATTTCGCCTGTTCGACTTTCTGCCTCAGTCGTAGTCGGCCAGCATTCGCAACCATACGGTGGAACAGGTCGTATGACTGTTGTTGTTAATCATATTATGCAGGCTTCGGTTATCCCTTAGTGGACCTCTTCGACAAGTCGCCCATCTTCAGCGATTGTGGAGCCAAAATACTTGAATCATGTTACTCGCTGTAGGTCCTCGCAGGCTACGTGAATGGTTTCAGTTGCTTGTGGACCTGACGACATATATTCATTTTTCTGTGTTTTTTTTTGTTTTGTTTTTTTGAGGCGCAAGCCGTATTGCGCCAGCCGATCGCTCCATTTCTCGGTTTGATGTTGGAAATCAGGTTAGGTGTAAGAGGCCAACACGACATCGTCAGCGTAGAGAATGGTTCGCGGTAAAGGGGGCGATGTATGATCATTATAAAACAATTGAAATAAATGGAAGAAATTGTATTCACTGTATAGTTCTTCAGTTGTTTCCTATTAACATGGTTACGGAGATGTCGGCAAAGACGCTTGAGAGTGAAAACCAAGCCTAAGAAAGTCGATTAGGATCCAGGCTTACCTAGCGTCGCCAAATATGTTCAAGTTAACTCCCCACTATTGAAGTAGATTTGATCACTTCGTTTGGAATTACGTAATTGAAATAATTCAAAGAATTGGAACGTCTGCATTTGAAAAGACGTATGCTTTGTGATGCATTTGAAAAGACGTATGCTTTGTGAGAAACAGAAAAATAGCAGCATAGCAAAGCAAACGATAACTCTTTTTGAAACATCAAATATTGATAATTACATACATTTATCTTTTTTTATTTCTGAAATAAAATGTTCACTGTAGTTATACTGTAGGGGTAGCGCGCGCCCCGCCTTGTCCTTGGTTCGATTCTCGACTCATTTAAAGATTTTACTCCTGGATGGAGGTCTGAAATGCGACTCAGTCTCATGAAACAAATTGAAGAACTTTCTGATATGAGAGGTCAAGAAAGGCAAGCCGTACGACTGAGGATGTTGTCACTCTGACATGTGGCACTCATATTTGCAGGCAATCTGACAAGGGAACTGTTTGTGTTGGAATACGTCGGCCTCGTGTCGGTAGATTTACTGGCACGTAAAAGACTCCTGCGAGATAAAATTCTGGCACCTCGGTGTCTCCGAAAACCGAAAAAGTAGTTAGTGGGACGTAAAAACATTGTTGTTATTATTTTGTGTTGGACCAGACCGATCGCAATAACACTTGGCTGAATTATTCATTAAGACATGGTAAACTGAATAATAATCATTCTGCCGTAAAATAATATTACGTACTTAAAAAAGTAATTCATTGCTGCAGTTTTAAATGGAACATGGGTGCATCGAAGGCATTGATTGTAATGAGACTTGGTAGGATGATCAATTAAAGCATCCCAACATCGCTGCACACCTGTCATTGTATGTCATTGTATGTTACGAGGTCATCCCTTGAAACCCCGCTCGGTATTTACTATTTACTAGATAGAATGAGTAAGACAGGCTTGAGAGCTCACGGCCGACCTTAGCGCATGTGAGGGCCTCTGCTTCTACTATGCTTTTCGTCTGGTGTGTCCGTGGATTTTCTAGAAGGCGAAACTACATCGCTCAAGTTCTGGCGGTACCCCGAAGATACCAGAACTTCATCACCAGGTATATAAAAGCAGGCTTGCCGCGAACAGGCGGTCTTAGTTGAGTTGTTTTATTGGGGGTGAGTGTTGAGTAGTCAGTTTCGAGTCGTGAGCTAAGAGTTCAGTACGTGGAGCATTCACGTGAATTAACTGTGCGAGTTATGGGTCTTGTTTGGAGTCGAGCCTAGTGTACAGCAGTCGTGTGTTTTGATAGTCAAGAGATGTGTGTTTGAATCTGACTCCATGGAACTGCTGTATGAAGTGACGGTGGTGCGTGCGAAGCCAAGTAAAAGTTAAAACCTGGCAGTGAAGATTACAGAAGGATCACCCGTTCTTGGTAAAAAAAAAAAAAAACTGCCAGCCGGAGGCCCTCTGTTAGGACACGATACTTTTGTAAATACGCCCCTCCCCCTTACCCCCCCTCTCTCTCTCTCTCTCTCTCTCTCTCTCTCTTTGTGTGCGTGCTAGTTGGATTTTCCTCAAATTAGTTCAAAAAACCGTCCGTGTTTTATTCATAACAGTTACATAGGCTATCCCCAACATTACAAATTAAGTGATTCTGAACAGTAATTTAACAGTAATTTGAGAGTTTCCTCGTTTTTGGTAATACAGTATTATATTATAGTTACAAGATTCATACTACATGAGAATTTAGCTTCCAATGTACAGGATGAGTCAGAAATACGGCTGTATATTTGATATATTGCTTATGTTTAATTATCTTACAGTTAAAAGAATTACCCCTTCATAAAGTCAAGCCCTGACACTATTATTTTTTTCTTTTTTTTTTCTTGCTAGTGGCTTTACGTCGCATCGACACAGATAGGTCTTATGGTGCCGATGGGATAGGAAAGGTCTAGGAGTTGGGAGGAAGCGGCCGTGGCCTTAAGGTACAGCCCCAGCATTTGCCTGGTGTGAAAATGGGAAACCACGGAAAACCATATTCAGGGCTGCCGACAGTGGGATTCGCTCCCGGATGCAAGCTCACAGCCGCGCGCTCCTAACCGCACGGCCAACTCGCCCGGTCCTGACACTATCAACACACAATAATGCAACAAAACCCGTCAACAATACCGAGTCACATCATTGCCTCAAACTGTTCGCCGTTAACATCACAGCATAGTAGACAGCGTTTTGGAAAATCACCCATTGCTTTCTGATACATGAACAACGATATAGCACGAATTTCTTCCTCAGTTACTGTTTTCAGCATGTCTATGTCTCGTGGTTTTCGAGCGTAAACTTTCTTCTTTCTTTCCCCACAATCAATAATCACAGGCTGTGAGATCGGCAGAGCGGCCCTCTCCTTCCCACCCACCTGTTTGGTAATTCGCGATTCAAAATTTCCCTCGCCGCAGTAGCGTAGTGTTTGGTGCTGAACACTATCACTAGCACCACAACTTCGTTGAGGATTTCACATTACCGTTCACCGTTAACTGTCTGTCTCTCAAATTTCGCATGCCTAGCAATCCTTCCCATCCAACCATTGCCTAAATTGTCACTGATTCGCATTTCATACGCATCTCTTCAATAATTTAGGACTTTTCTCTTGCACTATAATGACAGGACCAAAACTGCTTGATACGAGAACTGGAAAAAAACAAAAGAAAGGAAAACAGCACAATTTGTTCTGGGTGATTTCTGACAAAGGAGTAGTGTTACTAAAATGTTGCAAACTTCGGGCTGGGAAGACTTGGGAGTAAGGAGACGAGATGCTCGACTATCTGGTATGTTTCGAGCTCTCAGTGGGGAGTTGGCGTGGAGTGACATTAGTAGAAGAAATAAGCTTGAGTGAAGCTTTCAAAAATAGGAAAGATCATTTATCAACGAAAATGTTCGATCAGTTTCCAAGTTCATTGAAAATATTTAAGAAAAATTTAGGTAAATAATTATACGTAAATGTAAATATGAGGTAAACAATTGATAAGGAATCTGCCACTGTGGCAACCGCCCTGAATGTAGACCATTGATTGATTGATTGATTGATTGATTGATTGATTGATTGATTGATTGATTGACAGTTGTATCGATTAAGCCGGGCTGAGTAGCTCGGAGGGTAGAGCGCTGGCCTTTTGGGCCCAGCTTGGCAGGTTCGATCCTGGTTCAGAACGGTGGCATTAGAAGGTGCTCAGATACGTCAGCCTCGTGTCGGTAGATTTACTGCACGTTAAAGAACTCCTGTGGGGCAAAATTCCGGCACCTCGCAGTCTCCCAAACCGTAAAAGTAATTAATGGGACGTAAAATCAATAACATTGTTTCGATTAACATTCCCATTCACTGGAACACAGCTTCGCCCGAAAAATGCATTTTTGTACTAAGATTCGTCAATTTCACATTCTCTTAACACAAATTCACAGCCTCGTGTCGGTAGATTTACTGGCACGCTAACTCATGTGTGACGAAATTCCGGCACCTCGGTGTCTCCGAATTTACACAGTTGCAACCGCCTGTTAGGGTCCTCTTCACTTAGTTCATGAGCACTGAAATGAAATGGCGTGTGCTTGTAGTGCCGGGAGTGTCCGAGGACATGTTCGGCTCGCCAGGTGCAGGTCTTTTGATTCGATGCCCATAGACCAGGGGTGGCCACTAACCTTAATTTGGGGAGCCGCAAATTTAGGAGACAAAACTGGGAGCATGTTTAGAAAATGGTTTATAAAATGAAGAGACGGTTTTCGTTTTATAACAAATGAAGGAACCTTTATTTTCTACACTACACAGAACATTATTGTTCAGGTACACATCAAGGAATGAAAATTTACTTTTGAGAAGTGCTTTTGTGAGTGTTCATTTTTGCTGTTAGTTTTGTTGAAATCTGGCTGATAACTGGTAAGCCCAGTTCGCACAAGTTAGTTAAGATCGATATTTAGATTTAATGAATTTAAGCGTTGAGTACACTGATTCGCACACGCATGTAGTCCCGAAGATTGAGATAAGTCTCTTAGCACACTCTTTTGTTAGTGGGTATTTTTCTTCTGGAGCATTCTTCAAAAGTCTATGGTAGAAACGCCACTTCGTTTGAGTCCTTTTAGTCCAGTCCTTCGTCCTCTTGCATTTCTAGTAGCTCCAACTCTACAGCTGCTGTATCCTTTGTTATTGGTGATGAAACAGGACAGCCATCGCCCACAACATCAACAGAAAAAGGGTTTTCCAGGAATGAAAATGAAGGTTTATGTGATCTCAAATCATTAAATAACGTTAAGCCGCACATCGCTGCTACTGACTGCCGCCGGCCGCGAGATGATGTTAGTTTCCATTAATTACAGTATATAAATTAATTTTACTCTAAGCTTGGTGTCAAGAGCCGCACGAGACTGACTCAAGAGCCGCATGCGGCTCGCGAGCCTCGTTGTGCGATCTGAGCGTCGTGATGAGGATGAATTGATTATGAAGACGACACATACACCCAGCCCGCGTGCCAGCGAAATTAACTGATGATGGTTAACATTCCCGACCCTTACGACCAAAGGCCAGCACACTAACCATTTAGCCATGGAGCCGGACTCATGAGCACTACTTGGCTTGAAAGTTCTGTACTTCTCTCGTTTCAAAACACAAGACACACAGGACTGTCTCATGTCAAGCTCACGTGTACATTGGCGTGTTGATTTCTGGGGTCTATTCCCGAATGCTTCCACAATCCTTTCTGTTGTTGCTGCTTCATTGCTGCTGCGAGTCTTCCAGGAGGTTTACCCTTCTGAATGTTTCGCGTGGTCAGCAGCCGTCTCCACTTTCCCACAGTCGACGGTAGCAATGTTATGCTAAAATAACGTCTCGCTTGTCTCGCTACCTCACGATCATTCTGAAAAGCAATCGTCCGTATAGCTACGATAACTTTCTGCTGCATATTCAGCGTCATTTTGGTTAACAATATAACCGATTTTGTTGTTGCATTGCTGTTTTTTTATTTTTTAATTATTATTATTATTATTATTATTATTATTATTATTATTATTATTATTATTATTATTATTATTATTATTATTTATCGTATGATGAATGTGTGTGTGTGTGTGTGTGTGTGTGTGTGTGTGTGTGTGTGTGTGTGTGTGTGTGTAGTATCAGCATAGCTAGTAGAAGGAAGTAATGTGATCACTCCTCTAGTTCATCGGTTCCTCCGCTAGGTTGCTCTCCCAGCAGTATTTGAGCTTGACCTTACAAGTCAGCATACGAATAAAAGACAATTATTGCATGCAAAATATTATGCTTTTGCTTACCATTCCAGAAGTCAGTTGTCAGATAGTTTAGATAGCTTCCGGGTAGACTTTGTGGTCTTAGAAGATTTCAGTTCCTTTCTCATCAGTCTTGAAAATCGACATTTCATATAATGTAACAAGTATAGGGATAATGTCCGCAACATGGTCATCGCAGCATCCTAATTCTTTTGAATTAATAGTGATACTGTGCAGACTGTCCAAACACTCGTAAAATATATCGCCCCATAGACTATGTTCACAGGAGGGTTTTTGTTCCACTACACTTTCAACTTGTGGTTGAGGAAAGTGCTGTGAGTGCTGTATTTATTGCTATAGTCCCTAATAAATGTGAGGGCTGCGGCAAGTATTTCTTCTGTAGGCTTTCTGTGAAGCAGGCTGACACATTTATGACTTTTTTGACCTTGGATACATTGCGTACTATATATCCTCGTAGATAATAAATCAAACACTCCTTTGCAAGACTGCGGCTATCACTGTTGATTAGACCTAAATTGTCCTCCCAGTCCGGTAAGAGGTCATCCATGTTCTCAGTGAAGTCTAGTGCCTGTCTTATTTTATTTTGTGCGTTTTCTACTACAGCCTTATTTGTCTCTTCTGTCTTCTTAGCCAGTGTTCTCATTTGATTGACGAATGATGTCAATCTCAGTTCATATTTGGCTTACAAGTACTACCCGATGACAGGGCAAGTTTGGTTGGGATACAAATAGACTGCAACATGTGTAAATTAGGAAAATCTATTGTTGAAGGGTGGTCGTTACAACTTAATGAGCGTAGTATACCAAAGTGCCGTTCTAGTGGATCTTGATTAAATTTGGCTGTGAGCACATATCGGAATCCATTATTTCACAAATACCCGGACATCTGTATGGTGCTCTCAATTGTTACTCTTAGGGATTCGAGAGTTCTTTCTGAAGCAAAAGTATTATTCTCCACACTGAGGTTATTTATCCATTTTATTAAGGTTTGATGCCCTACTGAATCTTTATAAAGAGCCCCTGCTGGTGTAGAAGTATTTCATACATCTTTTAGTATGTTTAATTCCCTTCTGAACGTTTCTGTCGGTTCGCTGTCTTCAAATCCCTCCGAGTTTATCTGTCTAAAGAACTTCATGCCATTTGCAACGATTTACTAAATAACTGAAAAACAAGTCTCACGTTCATGCGCTGAAATGAAGTGGGGTCTATATGTGCAGACGTTCGCTTGTGGCAGACTTTCAAACCTGCAAATGTATGGCAGTTATCCATTTTAAAAAACTTGTCGATAGAATTTAAAGTCTTCAACTTCATTATTGTAATAGACTTGCCTTTTGTCGTGAAAATTATTTCTGGTGCACTTAATTGTATGTACAGCATCCTATTAGAATCAAAAGGATTAGAAATAGAGCACACGACCTTCCCTTCTTTTCCATTTATTCCTAAACATTTCCACACCCTTTTATTAGACTGACTCCTGTCTGAGGTGAAACCTATAATTGGCTCCAATTTGCTCCAGTTGTAAGACCATCTGGATTAAAATTTGTGACAAAATATCACCAGGTGTGGAATTTCGGCTTGCATACACAGCAACCGGTTGAACCCAGTTATGCAATAGGGGCACAAACATGAACACTAACGCTTGATTTGAGAGTTTATTTTTCCCGTGTTCTTGGGTGTGTTCTCCTGTATTTACGAATCCATCAACTTTTAATGAGTTGGTGTTAAACTGAACCTCTTCTCTCAGTTTTACTTCGTCATATATGAGAATTCCCGTGCGATTGTTTTCACTCTTCTCATCGCAGAAATAGTTCTCAATAGCACTAATGGCATGGGTGTTCACCCCGTAAGGGCACTTAAGACTTTTAACTAATTTTCGCAGGTTAGCTTCCGAAGGAAGGGGCATGTCATGCCTTAAACAGTGTCTATAGCCCTTAGGTGATTTAATTTTAAATAATAGACTATCCAAAAGGAATTCATTATCATATACCATCCCTTTCTTATTTCTTAGCTGACATTTTTTAACATGGTGTCAATAATCACCTTTTGCTTTCTTCTTAATGTCGGCTCACTTGAATAATTTGACTGGAATTTGAGATCTCTTAATTGTTTTTCTAGCAACAAAATCTTAGCATTAGCTATTTACAATTTATTACGGATAGTCATTATATTACGTCCCTGTCTCTTTAGTTTGTTTCTAAGTGAACTTATTGTCTTTTTAGCTGTGTATGTATCTATTTAATTTCTTTTAGCACTGTCAGAAAAAAGCATCGAAATTTAATTCGCGGTGAAGCCTGTGTGATTTGTTTCTTGAACTTTCCTCCGTCTTCGGAGGCTGTCTCTTACGGGGGATTTTCGTTTGTTTAATTGTTTCGTGAGATATTGTGGCAAATTGGAGAATATATGAGGGACAGCGCCACTATTCAGTTTCCATCTATCTCTAGGAATTTCTACCTCTTCGCCTTGTATTACAAATTAATCTGATTTAACAATAAATTCATCAGAAAGATGTGGACCGCACACATAACACTTATCAGAAAGCTTTTTGTCCTTTTCGGGAATCGCTTTTTCCCTTTTGAAAATTCTGCTTCATTTTTTAGGTGGTTTGAAGAAGTGTTTACCTTTTGTAGTTTTGTAGCCAGACTTACATCCCGGAACGAAGCAAGTAGGCATTTTTTCCTCGTTGGTATTTGTATAGGTTTTATAAACTCAGCACTATATTTACACTAAATAAAAGAATGCTATCACCAAATTAGTCCAACCCCATTTGCACAGTAGATATCGTTAACCACATCTGCCTTGTCCACTTCTTATCCAATTGATGATTCTCCACTGTCGCTTGGAAGATCAAATCCTTGCACACGTTTAGAAGGGTTCTCTACTAGATGTTTATTGACTACTGAAGACTGATCCCACTGGGCTTTCCATAACTGTTAACATGAAAAGAGGTTCTTTCAAGATCGGTTGCTGTACGCCAGGGTGGTTTCCTCGATTTTAGTCGGTGATGTTCAACGTTTGTAATATCTTGATGGATGGGTAATTGGGGGTTCTGCTGAATTTTTTTCCATACCTTTAGGAGAGCTTCTGATCGTCTTAGGACTGGAGGTGGAATGTTGTTGAGAACAGGAAGCCATAGCGTGTTCGTGCTCCGAATGCATCCCATGATTATGCGCATTGCCTGATTGAGTTGTACATCAATCTTCTTAGTGTGAACACTATTGATCCAAGAGAGGCAGCAGTATTCAGCAATAGAATATAAGGCTACTGCTGTTGATGTTAGAACATGATATTGACTCCCCATGATGTACCAGCAAGTTGCTGAAAAATATTATTTCAAGTTTTAACTTTAGCAGCTACATTTGAGAGATGTTACTTGAAAGTCAAATTTTTATCAAGTATTATTCCCAAGTATTTTGGTGTAGCCTACTGCAGAACGGCAACACTTGACCTCGGAGTCTGATTGTTGGTATGTAATTAGACTGTATGTTGCGAAAGTGGAATGTAGATATAACTGGTTTTTTTTTTTAGGTGCAGGCAACATTTCTTGACGTATACATCCAAGGCTTCCAGATCAGTGGCTAAAGTAGTTTCAGCGTCATAAAAGTTGGAGCACCGAGCTCGATAGCTGCAGTGCGGCCAGTATCCAGTAATCGGGAGATAGTGGGTTCGAGCCGCACTGTCGGCAGCCCTGAAGATGGTTTTCCGTGGTTTCACATTTTCACACCAGGCAAATTTCGGGGCTGTACCTTAATTAAGGCCACGGCCGCTTCCTTCCTATTCCTAGGCCTTTCCTATCCCATCGTCGCCGTAAGACATATCTGTGTCGGTGCGACGTAAAGCCAAAAAAAAAAAAAAGTTGGAACACTGAGCCACCGAACAAATGTCATCTGCAGAATTTTCTTGAAGATGTGTCTGGGAAGTCGTATATGTACAGACTGAAAGGAAGGGGAGCCAGGACTCATCCTTGAGGTAAACCATCGTTTAATTTAAACACACTACTTCTGTCATCAGTTGATAGTAAGGAGCCTTGACTCTCCGACTCTCCCGTTTTTCCATCTGAAAGAGTTGGCCTATAATAAGACATCAGCAATCGATCACTGTCAGCAACCCTGAAGATGGTTTTCCATAATTTCCCATTTTCACACCAGGTAAATGCTGGGGCTGTGCCTTAATCAAGGCCACAGTCAATTCCTTCCCACCCCTGGCCTTTTCCTGTCCCTTCATTGCCACAAGACCTATCTGTGTCGGTGTGACAAAAAGCAAATTGAACAAACAACAAAGAATAATGATTAATAGGGCAACCACAAAGTATAGAAAGCATAATGTTATAATAGACCAATGATTGGTACCTTTAAAGGTATTGTGAACTGCTCTAGGTCAGAAAAGTGCAGATTTTAAAATTGTAATAAAGCATAATGCACAAAAACATTATAATTCTTGCTATCTAGATGAGGTTTTAAATGTATACGTTCATTTTGAACAATGAGAAACTAGTCTTCATCAGTATTCTCTCTTTTTTTTTAAAAAAAACCAATCTTCTGGAATGTGATCAGAGAAAAATGGACAGACTTAGTGAAGAAGGATGTAGAGGAGAGAGGACAGGGTTGGGAGCGGATTGTGAACGAAGAATGGTTCATGGACCGAACAAAATGGAAGGGGCTCATATACCACACCTGGGAAAGCGGACTTGGTAAATGATGATGATGATGATGATGATGATATCAGCTGGCAGTGATTACTCTAACAGTGCTTCAGTAGAAAGAAGTTTCTCTATCTTTGGCTAGATATTGACTTCTCATTGAAAATTCAGATGTTCATGTATGGCCTGCTTACAATCAACATCTTGACAGTGAAGGTGAATATTAACAATAATACACAGGAAGTTGTGTTTAAAAACTGTAATGGTGGTTTAGAACTTTTTATGTTAATTTATGTTTTATTATATATCTCTTACTTTTCTATGAGAGTTGTGTAAAATGATACTATTGAATTAGAACTTATTTTTCTATTTAAATTAAGTAGAGATTTGCATCTATTTAGGACCACTTTAAGTAAGAACTATGAGAAATATATAATTTTTAAAATTTAAAAAGCATAATCAAATAACGCTTAAATGTGGTTGTCCTAATATTTTCCTAACATTCTTTTTCCCTTAAAGTTTGGTGTTTTTACTTTTCAGGATAATTCATAGCTTATGTGCAAAATGTTTCATAGGTACTTGCAGAGCTCTGAATATTCTGAAATTACTTCCCATGTGCCTGTTAGAGGTTCATTGATGTGTTCAAGTAGATTGCAACTGCTTGCAAGCTGACAGGTTGCCAAGCTTCATTGGCTGTGGCCAGAACTGTACCAGCCAACTGCTTGGAAAGCTCTCAGTTGGACAAGATGTTCTTTCTAAAGGGGATACAGCTACTTTGCTCTGTCTGGCACTAAGAAAATGTAACATGTCATTTATTTGATATTTGTTTCTTGACCAGTTAATAATCAAGGAGATGCACCTATAACATGTAATTGATGGCACCACAGGTGTGTTCTTAATTTGATGTTGTAAGCTGTTGAGTAATAGTTATATATAAAACTTCTCTTTTTAAAAAAATTACATGATGTTGAAAACATTAATACGAAATTAAAAGAGCATCTTGTTGAACTGTTTCAAGAGATTGTTTTCCACTTTTACTCATGATTAAATGCCAAATATGGTGATTGTAAACATTACAATAAAATAACTTTATAGTTAGAACTTGTATATTTTTATGTGCTTCTAGTTCAGTGAACAGGGAATGCCTTTATGTACTTGCTTAGCATAATAATTGTAAAGTAAGAATAGTTTCTTATTTTTAAATGTTTGATTGAACTTTCAGTTTACATTGATATGACATGTTCCAGTGTTAAAATTTTTCATTTTATTACCAATTTGTTTTTTGCTATTGTTGGAGAAATGTACTTATATGTATTATTTTTTTCTTCACAGAATTTTCATGACAAAGGAACATGTGAGGCAATCTTAAGCCGTGAAAACGCCACCTACCTTCTTCATAGTTATCCCCCATCTCTCAAGATGTCTTCTTCAGAATCTGAAAGTGCATTATCAGCAAAATTCCAGAATCTGAGTCTGTGTGATAAGTGTTCATTAGGGCGACCATGTTGTAGTTCTGATTCTTTCGCAAGTCAGGTAGTTGAAAATACACCACTTAGTAGAAACCTGAACGTGACCGGTGCACATTTTCAAAAAGAGGAATCTTCTCTTTTTAGTCATAGTTCAAATACCCAAGTCATACCTAGTGACAATTTGAAATTTTTACCACCCCATAGTGATAAAAAGTCTGTTGAAGAAAATAGTGTACAAAGAAGTAGTAAGTGCCATTACACAGAAGCTGAAAAGTGTGCAAATACTTCTGAAGTATTGTGCCAAGGTATTACCAGTAATAACTCTCAAGTTTTGCAAGAATGTGCTAGTTTAAGTTCCAGTGTGTTAAAAAATTCTAAGCAGTTTTCTCCCAGTGACATGTGGCTTACTCCACAGAGGGAGGATACATTGTTTCCCCATAAATGGTTTAGTGGTAATAGTGAACCTCATCTTAGGCCTTCACCTGCTGTGTTACCGAGTGGTAATACAGCATCATTTATGACGGCTCATAAGTCTTGCAGTAGATTAACTTCTTTGAATGTTGATTACTCTAATTTCCAACATCAGCCGCAAGTTCAATCCACACCAGTGATATCGAGTAATTTTGAACCATTCCAGAGTAGTAGTAATAATAATAATAACAATAGTAGTAGTAGTAATAATAACAACAACTTAAACCGTCCTAGTCCAGGTAGTGCTGGACATAATAGTGGACATGTTAGGGCTTCTCCTGTTGGTGCTAATCAGGGTGTTGGGCCAAGTACTTGGCAAAGTGAACCAAACATTAATAATTGTAGGAATAATGCATCTGGAAATAATTCTGCAGATGTTCATGAAGGAGAAGATTGCAGACGTGGTGACCGAACTGTAGTAAATAGCTACCAAGTAAATGTTAACTGTAGCCTTAACAGTGGTAGAACAAGTTCGACTGTGAATGTGAGTGGGTCGACTACTCGCACGGTTACTGACAATCGAGAACCCCATCCAAAGGCACGATCTGTGATACATTTGCAACCAGCACCACATTATGCTGGCCAGAATTACTGGGGAGGTGATAATAATACTACTTCTCAAACTCCTGGTTCTGTGTCTACACTCCCTCAACAGCCGCCACGATCATACACATCAGTCAATCTGACTTTGCGACCTCCTTCTTCTGAACCACAACCACCCATTGATATCCATTCTGGAGGCACAAGTCTGATGTACTCTACTTCGTCATATGATCCAAATCAAGGATACCGATCTAAGCTACAAATATGCATCGGTCCAGGTGGAGCAGGAAGTGTATCAGCCATGCGTACTCAGGTCCATGAACCAGGCCGAGCACCTCAAGTTCAGCCTCAAGTGCCACAGTTTGTTCCTACTCGAGAATCATTGTCTAGGGAAGAACCTTTGTTGGAAGTATTAAGGCCTACGTCATCGCTTGCAGAAAGTACTACGGGATCGACTACTTCATCGGAAAGTACATCACTGGACCATTTGGAGCCCATACATATGGATCATTTGCCTGTTGCTACACAGAGTAAGTAACAAGCTGCTTATATTCACAACTCAGGGTATAATTGCCATGAATCCAAAACTAACCAACCATGTATAAAATATGTTTAGATTTAGAAGTTAAGGGGCCATCCATTGAAAGTTGACTAACCAATTGATATAGAAATTACTGAAGATACTTTGTTGTGTGTTGTTCTTCTATTTTAAAGTACATTAAGCAGAAGGGGTATGGTAATCATTCTGTTGTACTGTATGTGATACATTTGCAACCAGCACCACATTATGCTGGCCAGAATTACTGGGGAGGTGATAATAATACTACTTCTCAAACTCCTGGTTCTGTGTCTACACTCCCTCAACAGCCGCCACGATCACACACATCAGTCAATCTGACTTTGCGACCTCCTTCTTCTGAACCACAATGAACTGGCAGCCTTTAAGGGGGGAGACCCAGCTTAACAAAGGAAAAAATTAGGTTAATATTCATTCGATTGTTAAATATGCTACAATTGTTGTTGACAATTGCTGCACATACTCCAGTATTGGCATGCTTCCTGGCAACCAGAAGGACAATTGCTGCACATACTCCAGTATTGGCATGCTTCCTGGCAACCAGAAGCAACTTCAATAATGTCAGAATTTTAATTTAATATTTTAAAATAAAATATTCAAAATTTCCCGCCTTTTTAACAGTATATCACTGTTTCCCTTATAAATTCCAAGTTTATAAGAATTTTCGTACTTTTCCTTTTTTAAAGTGTGTATCAAAACTCCAGCTACAAAATGAACCTCAATCATTAACATAGACTGTGATTTGGATTTTTTGTCGCGTTTTTATTCCGAACACCAGACAATATTAATAGCTTTTTAAATAAAAATGTTATATAAAATCGATTTTAAATCCTATTGATCTGAATGAGGTACAGATTGTAGTGCAACATTATGGGAGGAAACTCTGAAAAAATCATAATTATCCGTGAATCAGTGAGAGAGTTATGAAGGAAACCGTGATATATCGTTAAAAAGGCTGGAAATTTTGAACATTTTATTTTAAAATGTTATAATTAGAATTTTGACATTATTGAAGTTGCTTCTGATTGCTCTTAAGCATGCTAATCCTGGGGTATGTGCAGCATTTGTCAACAACGTTTGTAGCATATATAACAATCGAATGAATATTGGCCTATTTTTCCCGTGTTGAGCTAGGTCTCCCCCTTGTACTGTATGTTGCAAGGGGTGTTTAATCAGTATTAGAATGAACTGGCAGCCTTTAACAATTTACAGAAGTCAAATAGTAATGTAATAGCGTACTTCTCGAGCGCTCATAATTTTAGGAATCTTACCAATGACTTCTATATTATGACAGTGTACAGTATATTCAAAGGATCTTTTGAAATATTACAGAGCTTGGCCTAAAACCTAGCGATTTCATATAAAGGTTTAAATTGCTGTGAAGGTAATATTAGTTTTCAGCTGTACGGTAGACAACCTTTACAAAATTTTCTCCATTGGCTTCAAAAATACAAAAAGAATGAAAGAAAGAAAGAAAGGAACGAAGCATTTAGATTTTTTGTATGAGGATCTCATGATAGTTCATAAATTTGTCATCTGTAATAGCACATCCCTTATTCACACCTGGATGAAAGGTATATTGCTATTGTCTACTGTAGGATGTCTTCATGTCTTAACGAACAAATTGCAATTCCAGGATGCAGTGCTATTTCAATTATGTGACGTCCAACATCATTTTGCCTGTCACGTCTATTTGCGCCTGTACTTGCGTGGGAATCCCGCACGTGATTCCAACCAGAACTAGCAGGCATTGTTGCGTCAGGCGTGGAGAGACGAGGATAGGCGAGTCGAAACGAGGCGGTGTAGTGCTACTGAATGGACGCCAGTGTGTGTGTGTGTGTGTGTGTAATGCGTGGTAGTGGTAGCGGATGAAAACGGTGTGCTTGCTAACTTGGCATGTTCAGTGTGGTTTCCAAAAATAGCAGCCACATTTGGTGTTGGAGCAATGCCAAAACAAACGCCCTAAGCAATATGCCGTACAATATTAGGGCGCTCGACTGGAAAAGTAGAAGATTCTACTTTTTGAAACTTTACCAACGGCTCGAACAATTCGTTATTATTGCCGCATGACGCAAATCTCAGCTGCGCTGACGCAAAACAATTGTTCCTTGTTCGTGGGACAAATATAAATTTTTTTTTTTAGCACCATCACACCTCTTGTCAACAAATTGGTTGAATATTTTAACTATTAAGATGCTTGATTAGCACACACTCGTTTTTACTAGGATCAGTGATGCACGCGAGGAGGGGACGGGGTTCTCGGGTTTAAATCCCCTAATCTACTCCTCCCTTGAACATGTGAACTTCTCTTTTATAATTGAAATATAAGACAATATACTATATAAATAATAATAATAATAATAATAATAATAATAATAATCTATAATATCAGTAAATAACATTTGAATAACCAGTCTTAAATATGCCCCTTCTCCCACCCCGCACAAATATCTGGGTATAGCAGGGACGAGGACACACACACATATATACTCTTACATTTCTTTATTATTAACCGAGGGCTGGCGGCGAGAGCGCCTCATTTTGTTTTTGTCTTGAATGGTGGCCATGATCGTTAAGGCGTTGAGTCTAAACGGTCTGACACCGTGTTAGACGGTTCGAGTTCCGTTGTTCGAAAAAATGTTCACCATCAGAATGTTGGCCGGCATGGTAGTGGAGGTGGTGGTATACAACTTCTAATCACTAGATTGCGTGCCAAAAGCCTGGATTAAATTCCAAACCTCTCCGCCGTGCTCGTACGGAGTGAGGGCATACGACGCTGTTGATGGTAATTCGTCCATCGGATGGCGACATTAAGCCTTTCGTAATCGAAAGTGTGTATACATATTCGGTATAAATAAAGTAGGATATATAACTACCGAGCGAAAACGAAAGTTTTTAGGAAATATGTCAAGTTACTGACCTTGTGAATATCGGTTCCCTCTGGCAGTCGGGCTCACTTTCTGTATAGTCTTTCATTTGCTGTCAGTGAAGTTTTTCATTATCAGTTTACGGGTATGACTTACTGAACAGTAGTAACTATTACGTAGATAGTCTAGTTCTTATAAGGTACAGTCCTTGAATCTTCCTGGATTGAGCTGAAGATCTCTAAAGAATGGCTGACAAAGATTCCTTCGACACATCATCAAGCCACTCAACTTCGGTTGGCAATTTTGTCCCAGAGTATTAGATGAGTATCGCCTGAGTAGGTGGTCACATGGTTGTGTAAATACGTTTTTGTGCTATGTATGTATGTATGTATGTATGTATGTATGTATGTATGTATGTATGTATGTATATATGTGTCCGTATCCGTATTTATTCAAATGAATGGTATTGATTGAATGCGAAAGAATTACTCGTACGTAGAACCCAGTGTACGCTATGATTTTGACCCTCGGCGTCTTGTTAAGACCACTAAAAGTTGAAAGACAGAAGTAGCAGTAAATCAGTTTATTAGGTTCTTCGTTTACCTCAAGTTGTATGTCAGGTTCCTTATTTTATGCTCATTGAATATTTCACTCAGATACCGAACTTCATAAGTAAGACCTTTCATGTCAAACTGTTACCTTATCCCTATATAACTATAGTTGAATCTCTAGACATCTGTATTGCTGGATATCATAAGGAAAATGCATTTACTCAGATTAAGATAGATTTTAGAATTACCAGAAATACAACGACCGAGTGAGTTGGTCGTATGGTTAGGGTCGCATAGCTGTGAAATTGCATTCGGGAGATAGTGGGTTCGAACCTCACTGCCGGCAGCCTGTGTCGGTGCGACGTAAAGCGAATTGTAAGAAGTAAATTAAAAAAAAACACGTTGAAATGTGATCGGATATTCTCGGTTGGCATCGTCTCTAATTGACTCTTCAGGTTTTCGAAACTGATACTCTGTTTCAAGTGGGAAGAAACTGATAACTTCATTGAAAACTCTCAGTCCACAGAGGTTAGATGGAATTTATTGAGGCGTTGCGTTATAGATTTGCTTATGTCGGTGATGAGCCGGCCCTGTGGTCTGTTTCTTGCCCGGATTCCATTTCCGGCCAGGTGAGGGATTCTTACCTGGATCTGAGGGTTGGTTCGATGTCCGCTCAGCTTACGCGATTGATTACAGTTGAGGCGCTATCTGACGGTGTGATGCGGACCCTGGTCTAGAAACCCAAGAATAACGACCGAGAGGATTCGTCGCACTGACCATGCGTTACCTCATAATATGCAGGCCGTCGGGCTGAGCAGCAGTCGCTTGGTGGACCAAGGCCCATCAGGGCTGTTGCGCCATGGGATTTTTTGTATCATGATGAGTGCATTTTTTTCTAGTATCAGGATATATTTTTCATTATTTTCCTTTGTTCCACCTGCTCCTCCCATAATTTTCTTGAGAATGAAATTTGCATTACATACTGTATTTACATTTCGTGGTATGTAATTGGGATACTGTGACCCACCTCTACAGCTTGAAATCAATATACAGTGACTCACATAATTATTCGGACACGTTAGTAATTATAGACTTTGCTACACACTGGCCCTGTATTTCAGAGAAAATATCGTACACGCAAACTAGTTTCTGATAGAACCCAGTTTGACAGATTCAACACGACATTCAAATGTGTACTTTTAGAAAATAGGAGAGAACCAGTGATCACGGAACCTCAGAACGCAGTTAACGTGCTTCAACAAAATTATTCGGACAAAAGTCAGTTGCCGTGCAGAGGTCGTATGTAAAAAAGCTACGGACAGTGCGAACGTAAACATTCAGTGTGTTAGAGTGCTGTGTACAACGTAGGGGAAAATGGGCCGCAGAGGAAGAGAGAGCACAATCGAACAGCAGCAGCTAGTAATTTTTCACCATGCTAAAGGTAAAAGTTGTCGTAAAATTGCTGAAATGTTACAAATGATGAAAAGTACAGTCTCTGATATCTCTGATATTGTCATAAGATTGCGGGAGGAAGATAGGATTGACATCTACCGCATACGGGACATCCAAGAACTTTTTTCTGTGAGGGAAGAGTGTTATATCATCAGAAAAAAATGAAAAAGGCACCCAAGTTAAGTGCTCCAAAACTTGCTACGGAGATTGCCGCAGACACCGGAAAAAAAGTGCATCCCGAAACAATATGGAGAGTGCTCAGAAGAGGTAACTTTCACGGCCCTTCATAAATCAAGTAAATCGAAGAAAGAGAATGCTGTTTGCCAAAGAGCATGTTAAAGAAGACAATAAATGAGTGGTGGAATGACGTTATATTTGTTGACGAGAGTAAATTTAACATATTTTAATCTGATGGCAGATTAACAGTTTGGCGGTGTCCTAATATTGAGCTTCAAGACAAAAATCTGAAAGCAACTGTGGAGCATGGTGGTGGACATGTAATGGTGTGGGGGTGCATGTCGGCGAATGGAGTTGGTGAATTGGTTTTTATTGAGGGTAAAATGGACCGCTTTCAATACCTTAAAATACTGAGGGACAATATGAAAAAGAGTGTCGAAAAGATGGGGATTGGTGAACATTTGAAGTTTTATCAAGATAACGACCCAAAGCATATGGCCTGGAATGTAAGGATGTGGTTATTGTTTAATTGCGCAAAGGTGCTTCATCCTCCCTCTCAATCACCAGACTTGAATGGGATTGAGAATCTTTGGGACAAACTGGATAAAGAAATAAGTAAAACAACAATCACATCTAGAGAATAATTGAAAAATGGACTTCAAGAAGAGTGGCAGAGGATATCTCCCGATTACATCCGGAAATTAGTGCAGAGCATGCCAAGTCGACTCAGGGAAGTAATTATAATGAAAGGAAAGCCCACCAGATACTGAACCCTTACGACCATAAGTAAAACGGCAAGTGTCCGAATAATTTTGTGCAATATTGGTTTTGATTTTGATTTTGTTTTTAATGATTATATTTTCATTAGACGTGTTCATTAGAAGAATGATGGATGTTTAGCTTTATTATTCCATACAGAAACTTGTATCTAATTTATATGAGTGCTTTATTATTACTTAAAGCACTAATACAAAGAAAACTATAATAAATCATGTCTGTCCGAATAATTATGCGAGTCACTGTATTTGTGAATTATCTTTATTTTCCTTCAGATCTACAGTATTTACTACCATTATTGACCCGTTAATGGAGAAAAATGATAATGCCTAACCTAGACAAGCTCTTATACAAACACACACACAAAATAAATTCTCGTAAAATACTCGGCATCTGCTGACAAATGGTCCACGGAAACTCCCTCCCGGAGAACCGATAGCCACGTCAGTACAGCAATTGGATGAACAGACAACAAAAAGGCAAAATTAAAATGGCAAAATAAAAATGAAATAAGGCAAACTAAAATGAAATGAGCAACTGATGCTGATCTACTGAACAGGCAATGATAAGAATAGCGGTATTCTCACGCAGCGACCACCGCCCGGCACGACTTGAGACCGCAAGGCTGCTCACAGTAACAGGATGGGACCACCGGGCGATGCCCACCGCTTGCATGAATCTCTAATGCTGACCAGATGTACAGTGGTTGCCAGGACTCGCGAAGAGGTTCACGAGACTATGGGAAATATGGACTAATAGGATAATTGCAATAGTTCCTTCCAGCAGTGCAAACCGTTTATTGGAGGTCGGTGCTGACCAGTTAACTTGGAAAGGTTACGCACCTGCTAAGGTTACGCAACATGTCCCAGATTTGCTAGCCTGAGTAAGCCAGTCTGGCAATACAATGCCACTCCTAGCGAACCCTGGGAAGATCACCTTTTCCGCCGAGTGCGCTGACTTTTATGTTTACACAGGGCAGTCCTCTACCATTTAAATTACTTAGGGCCGTTTTCCCCAAATGAGTTTAAACTTGGTTTATTTTAATCTGGTTAAAGTCTGAGTTTAAACTAACATTCATTTTTCCCATATTGGTTTAAACTTTGTTTCAAGTTTAAACTTGGTTCAAAGTTAAACCTTCTATATTGTAGGTTTAAACTGATGTTTATATTCAACCTTCTTGACATTTTATTAACGTATCTGTGATTTTCCTAGTAGAAGGGTTAGTGCTGCAGTACTTTAACAGAAAACGTACTAAAATTAGAACGTAGTATTAGCATTAGAAAAATGGAAGAATTTATTGAAGTCTTTGGTTAAATAGGAAATGATTTTGATATTCAAGTGAGGTTAAGAAGTCACATTCCAACAAAAGTCTACAATCTTGGAAAATCGGATGTAACGGAGTATTTTGATGGATTTATAATTCATAAGCGAACAGCAAGGATTGTTTAGTATCAAAGGATTCATTTAAAACGTCATCTGCACGAAATAATGCTATTCCGCTAGAAGCAATGATTCTGGTTGCTTTAAGATATTATAAGATATTATGCAGCAGGTAATTTTCTTATTAACGACGGGGACCACAGGCCTTAAATTGAAGTCTTTTTATAATATTATATAAAATACTGTTGGGGGTATAAATACTGTAATGTGAAGCATAAAAATATTCCTACATAAGAGCTGTGATACGTCCTCTCCCCATGCGGTATCTGATGGCTATGGTCGTTAAAACGTTAGGTCAGCATCGTCCAAAGCTGATTAGACGGTTCAAATCCAGTTCATCAAAAATATTTTTACCATCAGAATGTTGGCCGGCACGGCAGGAGAGGTGGTGGTATGCAATTTCTAATCACTAGATCATATATTTATAGGATCAGAAAAATAATAAAATGTTTCTCTGGCACGGCAGGAGAGCTGGTGGTATACAATTTCTAATCACTAGATTATATATTTATAGGATCAGAAAAATAATAATATGTTTCATCGTAACTATTGCCAGCATACCAGCAAAAGAAATATTAATGCAATAGGGGGAAGAGTATTATGCATACAGTACGACATATTGCGAACTTGGTTATGTTATAAACGAATATAGAATCAAGTAATACATCTCCAAATAATATATTTTCAGTGGTTTGTCTGCTGGATCCGAGGTTTGTGAGATTGATCCCGGCCGAGGGCGATGGATTTTAATAGGAGATAGATCCCGAGCATGCTTCGAATTTGTTTACTTGAAATTCACATAAATGTTGATTTTCTGAGTTAAGGAATACCGTATTGCTGAAAGACTAGGAATTTAATATCTCATCGTTCCCGTGTGTTCCGTAAGACAGTACAGACATCAAAAGACACATATTAGGCCCACGGTAGGCCTAAAGCATGGCAGAGAAAAATAAGAAATAAAAGTGCGTTTCAAGAAATTGTAGACAGCAATGGCTAAAATTATACGACACAACACTTCGCACAAATGTAAACAATTTATTTATCAGTAACGCTAATATCACGCCGAATTTCTTCTTTATTCACTACGTACGAAAGCATTAATTCGCCACAAACAGCTGATATTAATACAAAAATGTCGGTCATTGAATTACTTCACTCTGATTGGTCAATTCCAATCGACCATGCCTTCGACTATCCCTTCAGTGCAGCCAACGCTAGCGCAAACTTGACATCATTAATTTAAACGGGCGAGCTGTCGTTTAAACTAAACGAGTGTCAGAAATTGGTGGAGAAAATGGACGCAAGTTTACACTAGGTTCTAAAGTTAAACAGGTTTAATTTATAGCAGGTTTAACTCGATTTGGAGAAAATGGCCCTTAATGTCCTTACTACACTTAATCTGCTGAGCTGTCCTATCTGTTTTACCACACATGCACTGTACTACTTAGAGCTCCAACTTCATACTCAGCTGCGCAATAAGAAAGCAATCCAACTTTTCCAACTCTTCAACTAAATACTCTGCGAAACAACATTACTCAAAATCAACCCCCACACTAAAGATTAAATTTACTATACAGATATATATTACCATATACCAACTTAACTATAAACATACCTCTGAAACACTCTTCGCCATTAAGTTCACTCTACAAACATCTACTATCATGTACCATCAACTCCACCTCATTCACCTCCTCTCCTTAACCGTAAACATACCACCAAAACACACTTCACCATTGAATCTAATAAACAAATACATCCACCCTATACCAGCAACTCCACCTCATTCTAAACCTCTTCCTTACCATTACTACGTAATATTTCACAATCGTTATACATTTTACGTACATCACTAATAAATACATACAGTTCAATACCTATCATAAACACAACTCCAAATCACATTTTACCAATGAAAAAAAATGAAATGGCGTATGGCTTTTAGTGCCGGGAGTGTCCAAGGACATGTTCGGCTCGCCAGGTGCAGGTCTTTTGAATTGACTCCCGTAGGCGACCTGCGCGTCGTGATGAGGATGAAATTGTGATGAAGACAACACATACACCCAGCCCCTGCACCAGCGAAATTAACCAATGATGGTTAAAATTCCCGACCCTGTCGGGAATCGAACCCGGGACCCCTGTGGCCAAAGGCCAGCACGCTAACCATTCAGCCCTGGAGCCGGACATTTCACCAATAATTTCACCATCCAAACACCAACCACAGTGGAACTCCGAACTCCTAAACATATTTACTTAAATACCATAATACCTTCACACTTTTCTCCACCCTACCACCACATATACCTAATAACACACTTACTGTAACAATCCAGTTACACCACTCCCAAACTCCACATTAAATTACAATTAAATGACTTCCTCACTCTTAGCTCACTTACAGTTAATATACACACACTAAAATACCTCCTCGTATCATTTTTCACTATACTGTATACACAAGGCACTAGACATTTCACATACAATTACCTCTACACATTTCTCCACCCACATCTACCTAATAACACACCGTAATAATCCATTTACACCGCTCGCAAACTCTACATTAAATTACAATTAAATGACTTCTCTCTTAGCTTACTTACAATTAATACACATACAGGGCACTAGACATTTCACATACAGTTACCTCTTACCAAACATATACCCTTCAAAATCACGATCAACATCTCTGTTCACTCTAATACCGTACTCTTATATCCATTATAACTACTATAATAATTAACCACTCACACTACAGCCAAATACAGCTTGCTAATTTCAACTTACATACTACATACCAATTACACCTTTACACAACTACCTTTTTTTTTTTTTTTTTTTTGCTTTACGTCGCACCGACACAGATATGTCTTATGACGACGATAGAAGAGGAAAGGCCTAGGAAGTGGAAGGAAGCGGCCGTGGCCTTAATTAAGGTAAGCCCCAGCATTTGCCTGGCGTGAAAATGGGAAACCACGGAAAACCATCTTCAGGGCTGCCGACAGTGGGGCTCGAACCCACTATCTCTCGATTACTGGATACTGGCCGCACTTAAGCGACTCCAGCTATCGAGCTCGGTACAACTAACATAAAGACACCACTCTCACTCTTCATGTTGCCATCCTAGCTTCTGCAACTATTCGCTTACTTCTAACTTTATTAGCGTTTTTGCTTCTTGTTACAATACCCTCATAATGTCACTTAAGCTTCTGCTCCTCCCTCCGTTCATATACAGCTCTAATCTCTTCATGTTTACCTCTGACCATTCCTTTTTCCTCTGTGCCTCCGTTTCTATACTGCATCCACTCTGCTGGCTTTCCTTGTCTCTAGCTGTGTTCATAGCCGTATCCCTAGACCTCCCTATTCTCGTCCCACTATCCACTACTCCTTCCTTATCACTGTTTATGATCACACTTTCACTTAGCACCTCTCCCTGTCTTTCTTCTCTCAGCTTACTGCTTCTCTTATTTTCCTTACTGCCTTCCCCGTCTTCTCCAATATTGCTGTCTATAACTTGTCTATCTTCCCCACTAATCACTATACTCCTCTCCGTTAATTCCTCTTGTTTCATCTTTTCTTCTAGGTCCATCAGTTTAGTCACATGCCAAGTTCTGCTCCAGCTGCCATTTGTCACTACTACTGAAACTGTCCCCTGATAACTGCTCTCAATCTTTGGCGTCTATCTCGTATCATATGTTTCTTGAGAATTTTTGGATTCCTGATCCCTTCACTTCCCACGTCCCTCTTAATCCATATTTTTTTCTCTCTGAATGTTGCCCCCATTTCCAATCACAATATCGGCCATCAACGTGGAAAGCAGTTGATCTTTAATAGGCCTGTTACCTCTAACTTTCCCTATTCTCTGCACATCGTCTATGTCGACTTCGCTAAAATTGATTTTCATTTTCCCCTGAATTAAGTCCACCACTTCATAAATTGTGAGCACTTTGTCCTCCCTCTTCTCGTCAGGTACGCCATGTATAAATAGGCATTTCTTCCTTCGATTTTGAATACTGGCTTCCACTTCTGCTTTGAGTTTCAGCGTCTCCTCTTCTAATCGTCCTATTTTCTCCCTTAATGCTTCAACTTCTTCGGCATTGTTCCTCACTTGGGATGTTGTGTCGTCTGCCCTTTCTTGGAACCATTTCTTCATTTTGTCGAACTCCCTCGTTTGTCCTTGTATCATACTTTTTAGTTGCTCGAAAGAGCAGACTTCTTCAACGAACTGTTTTACTACCCTTCTGATTGCTTCCACGTCTTCCCAACTCATCTTTCCACTGGAAGTCGGACCGGGGTTCAGTTCAACTCCCCCAATCCATAGCATTACTATAATCACCACCGCTGTCAGCATCAATTCTCTTTTCATTCCCATTTCCATTCCACACCCTGCTGGTTTCACTTCTTTCTTCCCTGCCAACTTCCTATGATCGCCCTGTATTGCTCCACACCAATCATTATCTATAAACTCTTCACTAACCCCCTGCGGGTGGGGGACGCACATGAAGAATACACCCGCGGTATCCCCTGCCTGTCGTATGAGTCGACTAAAAGGGGCGACCTAGGCGCGGATATGGATTGCGATTTGGTATAATGTGTTGGACCTCCTGTGGATGGGAGGGGTTAAATACATTCACAGGTAATCCCTGCCTGTCGTAGAAGGCGACTTAAAGGATCATGTGGCCATGGTCCCCTCTTTATTTTTTATTTATTTTTTCCGAGGGTCAGATGTAGACCATTTCCAAATTTTGATGTGCGTGCTGCCCGGAGATGGGCCTCTTACGTGTGCGATTACGCCCAAAAGCCCGCAATTAACCACCCAGGACTCTTGCGGGTGGGAGCGCCATGTACCTTGGCAGTAGTATCCGCCTGACAACACAGGTCCCCGCACAGCCGAATGCCAGAAGGACATATTATTATTATTATTATTATTTTATTTTTCTCTATATTTAGTGCTATGTAGACGCTATGGGGTACATGCTATTGCGGGTGACTGGAGGGATTCCTAGTGCTCATTGCCTCAGTCATCCCGTATTAGGCATCGTCCAACATCGGACCCCGGGCAGTATCTGCTATGACCAGGTGGGTATTGCCTTGGCTGCTTGGTTCGGCTACAGAGACCCCTGATCGGAGTGGGTGGCATTCGGGGAGGAAGTTTTCGGGCATGGCTTGCAAACGAAGTCGGCTCTCTCAAGGTGGTCCCCCACCTAAGTCTTTAACTTTTGCTTCCCTGAGAGGTTCAACTCCCTGCGAACATGCGCAGCGTGAAGGAATGGGATCTAGCTTCCCTGGTCGCTACCAGAATCGATGGGCATGATTTTAATCTGGTAAAGTCGATTATGTTTAGTAGACACATTGAAGGCGTCTACGGCAAACTTGAGGACCTCAAGAAAATGCGCAACGGTAGTTTACTTATGAAGACTCGTACAGCACTGCAAGCTGATCAGTTGCTTAAGTGTGACCACTTTGGCGAAATCCCCGTCAAAGTGGAGGAGCATAAGTCCTTGAATCTGGTTCGCGGAGTCATCTTTCACCGCGACCTTATTTTGAACACTGACGACGAGTTGATGGAAGACATGAAGAACCGTGGCGTGACACACGTCCGGCGCATTATGTGCAAGGTCAACGGTGAAGACGTTGCCACAGGTGTCTTCATTGTCTCTTTCAAATTGTCAGTGTTACCAGAGAAAGTCAAGGTAACAACCTATCGTTGCGATGTGAGGCCGTACATCCCGCCTCCTATGCGATGCTATCAATGCCAGAGATTCGGACATATGGTATCTCGCTGTTCGAATCTGTCTGTATGTAGTACATGTGGACGAGTAGCTCACGGCGCGGAGGAGTGCACATCCCCCTACAAGTGCACTAACTGTTCCGGTTTTCATTCTCCTCGGGTTCGGAACTGTCCGATATATCTGAGTGAGAAGAAGATCCAGGAGATCAAGACCCTGGATGGTCTTTCCTACCAGGAAGCGCGCCGTAAGTTTAATTCTACGAATACACATGCCCATACACTCGACTATAGCATGATAGCTCAGAGTCTTCCAGGTTCGTCATTTACAACATCGTCACCTGTGCTGATCGCTGCGCCCCAGGCGACTGTTGCTGCTCCCAGCAACGTCGCAAAGAGTAAAAGCTCGAAGGGAGGGACCACCCCACCTTCAACCAACCAGAAGTCTGTGCCGGCTGGTAATTCCCAGCCCGTCTAAACCAGAAAAGAAAGCGAAGAAAAGGTGCCCTTGCTGAGCGCTCTCGCACTTCCCCTGCGAAGGAGAAGTCATGCCCCCCATCTGGGGGTTTGAGTCTGCGCCAGGAGGTACTCCTGCTCCCAAACCTGCGCGCTCTCGTCGTAGGGGACCTGCTCGCCCCCGAAAGGTGTCGAAGTTCTGCGCGGCATCCCCACCGTCTGTTGATGACGGGATGGATGCCGCGCTGTCCTCTGTAGATGTTGATAGTGTTTAGGCTTGCGAGCATTTTGTCGCTCATAACCTAACACTCCTTTTATAGTCCACACTATGGCACTGTTACAGTGGAATTGCAGAGAAATAACTTACATCACCCAAGTTATTCTTGCGGCTGCTGAGGAGTCCATTCCATTCTTCTCGGAGACTCCTCGCCGAAAACTCGTTCCTTGCTGGAACGATGAAATAGCAGCAGCTATTAAAGAACGCCGTCGCGCTCATATGCGTTACCGTAGACAGCCTACTCTGGCCAACTTGGTAACATTTAAGAAACTCCGCACTAAGGCGCGAGTTCTTATTCGACAAAGTAAGAAGGCTTCATGGGAGAGATATGTGTCGTCTATTACGTCACATACTCCATCATCTCAAACGTGGACTAAGCTTCGACGGATTTCGGGTATCCAAGGATCATCTCCTGTACCGGGAATTTCCATTGCAGGCTGTATCGCCACTGACCATCTCGCGATTGCTAACCATCTAGCTAGTCATTTCGCTGATATATCTGGCTCCGGGAATTACCATCCTGACTTCCTTGTTCTGAAGCGGGAGGCAGAACGTCATCACCTTAGTTTTGCCACCCAAGCTTCAGAGGACTACAACGTGCCCTTTACGGAATGGGAACTCCGCAGCGCCTTCACGTTTTGCAAGGACACGTCTCCTGGACCGGACAACATCCATAAGCAGATGTTGAAACACCTTAGTGATGATACTCTACTATATCTCCTTCGTGTGTTCAACCGAATCTGGATAAAGGGTGATTTTCCGTCTCAGTGGCGAGAGGGCATAGTCATTCATGTCCTCAATCCTGACAAAGATCCTAAGTATCCGGGAAGTTACAGACCGATTTGTCTTACAAACTGCCTGTGTAAGCTATTTGAGAGGATGGTAAATCGCCGACTCATGTGGTGTCTGGAGAAACAAGGACTATTGTCCGAGTACCAATGTGATTTTCGAGCCGCTCGATCCACCACTGACCACTTGGTACGCCTGGAAAGCTCTATCCAGGATGCGTTTCTCCGCAAACGGCACTTGGAAGCTGTTTTCTTTGACTTAGAGAAGGCCTACGACACCCCATGGCGATATGGTATCCTTTCAGTCCTGCATCAATGGAGATTCCGTGGTAACTTGCCGGTATTTATTGCAAATTTTTTGTCCCTCCGTCTATTCCGTGTCCGAGTAGGGAGGACATATTCGCAATACCACGTTCAGGAAAATGGAGTCCTACAGGGATCGGTCCTTGGTGTCACTCTGTTCGCGATTGCCATAAACGCTATTGTCGCTGCTGCTGGTCCAGCAGTAATACCGTCGCTATATGTGGACGATTTTTCTCTGCACTATAGCTCGTGCAGTATGGCAGTCGCAGAGCTACAATTACAGCAAGCTATTAGGAGGGTGGAGCAGTGGACCTTAGAACAGGGCTTTCGGTTTTCTGCCGCAAAGACCTGTGTTGTCCACTTTTGTCGTCAATGTGCTCTTCACCCCCATCCTGAGCTTTATTTAGGAAATGTCGTTCTTCCAGTTGTTGACAATTACCGATTTCTTGGGCTCCTTTTCGATAGTAAATTATCGTGGGAGCCACACGTGCGGCAGCTAAAAGTGCAATGCACCAAGGGGCTTAATCTCTTGAAGTTTCTTAAGGCTAGTACACACCAAGCGACAAAGTCGCGGAACACGTGTATCGCGACAAGTCCCGGGGATGTCCTGCGACAATTTTTCCGTGTTTGGGACTGTCGCAATACAAAAGTTGCAAGTCGCAGGTCTCCCATTCGAAATGGGATACATGATACAAATTTTGCGCAACATGTGTAGTCTGGACGTGTCGCGAGACGAAGTCCCGGGACACGCCGATGCCAGTGTGCAGATAGCCGCCACCTGTTGCTGTTGTGTTGTGTTTCGTGTTCTGTTGTTTTGCGATGGAATCTACTCTAAAAATTATTGAGGATTTACAGAGGCGGTTGCTCGAATATATGAATTTTCGGTTAACGGTGAGCATATTGCTTATAAACTAAAAAACTGCGGAAAGAGTCCAGTGGAAATTTCATTATCTCAGCGTAAAATTGATGATATAATAATTAAATTGCAAATGGGAAAGTACAGCACAGACCAGTCAACTTGGGCAACGCTGGACTTATTAACCCATCCAGTCAATAGTTCATCAACAACAACCCGTAGCATAAATATCAATCACTCAGTCTACTCGAGTTCCTTTTCACTATCTTCCGGAAGTGTCCCTACTCCAGATTCAGATGCGATGGGACAAGACCAAACAATACATACTTTTTAACCGCTTTTAAATGATGAAATACCACTAAACTTGTTGCCAATATTGCGTAAGATGGGGGAAATAATTCATTCATTATTAGTTATTATTAGTTATTATGTTCAGCATTTTTTTTTCATTAGCGCGGACAGTATTGAGTCAATTTATTGTTACCAATATTGAGTTATTTTGGACACACATTTCTTTCATTATTAGATATAAATAAATTACGTATATAGTAGGTAAATAATTTTTTTATTATATCTTACCTTTACACCCCTTTTTCAGAGAAGTAATTAGGGTCTCAAAGACTTCTGAAACGGTACGTGAAATAGCTTGTTTTGAAATTCGAAAGGTATACTTTAAGCTGGTAAAAGATTCACCGGTATTCGGGATATAGTAGGTTCGAACTCCACTGTCGGCAGCCCTGAAAATGGTTTTCCGTTGTTTCCCATTTTCACACCAGGCTGTACCTTAAGGCTACAGTCGCTTCCTTCCAACTCCTAGCCCTTTCCCGTCCCATCGTCGCCATAAGACCTATCTTTGTCGGTGCGACGTAAAGCAACTAGCAAACATAAAAACAAAAAAGATTCACCCCTAGCAAGGAACCGCAGAGTGACAGCTAGCCTCACAGAAGCAGAAATGGTATCCCGAAATACAGTCTGGTTCTCTAAAATCTTTCCTTCAACCATTTACAAAAGGATTTCAAAATCGGTTGAGTTCATCCATTCAAAATTACGATATTCCATGCCATCTTCTAATTTCAATCTTCCAAGACGATTAATGTCGACGGCAATGTCACCCGAAAAAGATTTCTCCTCCAGTACCGCTAATTTTTTTCTTTTTTTTTTCTTTGTACGGACAATAAATAGTTTAAGCACAAAAATTAAAAGTACATAAAGCAATTTCTTGCGCCATGTCGCGCCGATTCCTGTGGTGCTCTACAGATGTGGACGCGGGACATTGTATCGCAACAGTCTAGGGACAGTGTCTCCCAACTGTCCCCATACAATGTCCCGCGACTTTGTCGCTAGGTGTGTACTAGCCTTTAGCAGCATTAATTGGGGAGCGGATCGCACAGTGCACCTACGATTCTATAGGGCACATATTTTATCCGGTTAGACTACGGCAGTGCAGCACATGGCACAGCAAGACCAAGTGTCCTTTCCAAGCTGAACAGCATCCACCACAGCGGGATTCGTTTGGCGACGGGAGCTTTTCGAACAAGCCCCATAGCTAACCTGCTCGCTAAGTCTGGTGTGCCGCCTTTACATCTGAGGCGCCAGCAAATGCTTCTTACCTATGCTGCTAATTTGCGACAGATGCCACTTCATCCAAGCTATCCTTGCGTGTTCAACAATGTCAATCGCTTGCTGTACACTGCTTGTCCTCGAGCAACGCGGCCAATTGGAATACGTTTGGATAGCAGTTACAGGTTGTTTGACGTACCTTCGATTCCTTGCCTTGTCGGACAACCAAGTGGGGTACCTCCGTGGGTCGTTCGACGACCTGAAATAATCCTGGATCTGCACACTGGCCCGAAGGAAAACACGTACCCTTCGATTTATCGGAGGCTCTTCCTGTCCGTTGTTGGCCGCTATCCAGGTTCAGTCGTCGTCTACACGGATGGTTCAAGGACAGATACGAAGGTGGGCTGTGCGTTCGTTGTCGACAATGATAGGTTTCTTTATGTTCTCCCGGAAACCTGTAGTGTGTACACAGCAGAGCTCTATGTTATCTGTGGAGCTCTGCGGTACGCACTGTACAATGAGCGCCGACACTTTCTTGTGTGTACTGACTCCTTGAGTTCGCTCCAGTCTATTGATACCTGTTTCCCTCGGCACCCTCTGGTGTAGCGGATCCAGGACCTGCTGGCCGGGTGTTCGGATGCCGGCATCAGAATCATGTTTCTGTGGCTCCCAAGCCACATGGGCATAGAGGGAAACGAGTTAGCAGATCAGGCTGCCAAGGAGGCAGTTACACTGCCCCCGTTGCCTTTCAAGGTTCCAGCAAGTGATATTCGCTCTCAGCTGAGACATCTGGTTATGTCCCATTGGGAGATGGAGTGGCAGGCCATTCCACTTCCCAATAAGCTGAGAGCGATAAAAGGAACAACGAAAGTATGGAGGACTTCCCTTCGGGCTTCGCGGAGGGAAGCCGTGGTATTATGTCGTCTTCGGATCGGCCACGGTATCGTGACTCACTCGCATCTTTTGAAAGGAGAACGCCTTCCGGTGTGTACCTGCGGCGACCATCTTAACGTGGTACACATCCTTACGGAGTGTATGGACCTGGTCGATCTTCGCCGTAGTCTTAACCTCCCGGGTACCATCTCCCTTATCTTGCGAGATGACGAGCAGCCAGGAGACCTCGTCATCCGCTTAATGAGGGATAGTGGTCTGTTTTATCGTGTCTAATGATGTCCTTTGTCCTCGTGTATTTGTGTCAATTGCGCTTTTATCCCACTAACTTCATTTTAGTTTGTGTTGAGTATTTTAATGTGTTATTTTAACGTCTAATGTAAATTATGTATATATCTCTGCACTACCAGGCAATGCCTTATTCCTTTTCTCCCTGTATTTTCTCTTAATTTATTAGAAAATAAGGCATTACGAATTAGATCCTCTGCTGTTTTAATCTTATACTCATTTTCTCATCACCATTTTTTTTAACTCTTTTCAGTGGATACATTTTAAAATTTTAAATATCATGTCCATCTCGTTCCAACAGGGGCCGATGACCTCCGATGTTATGCCCTTTAAAACAACAAGCATCATCATCAAACTCTTCACTTCTTTCCTGCACTCCACTCCTGCGCTCCCCTCTCGCTCTACCGGGACCCTCCACTCAACACGTCCGCGCTCGTCAGTAACTTAGGTTGTACTGGAAATCAATATGTTAAAATATCTACAAAATCCAAATTTTTCAGCATTATCATATTCATTTTTATTGCTATATTGAGGGACATGCCATAACACCTGACTTCCATAGCTATCACAAGACTCCCCCTTCCCCCTGCTAAGCACATCTATATATATAAAATAAGAGTTTTGTCTGTACATTGCTCAGAATTTGAAAATAATGGTATTTCTCTATCGGTCACGTCCATAGTAAGAAGAAAAGTCTGTCTGTCTGTCTGTCTGTCTGTCTGTCTGTCTGTCTGTCTGTCTGTCTGTCTGTCTGTCTGTCTGTCTGTCTGTCTGTCTGTCTGTCTGTCTGTCTGTCTGTCTGTCTGTCTGTCTGTCTGTACACGCATCACGAGAAAACGGTTGAAGAGAATTTAATGAAAATCGGTATGTGAAGTCGGAGGATGAGCCTCTACAATCTAGGCTATAAATCATTTTACTCACGCTGAGTGAAATGGTAGTTTAGGGGAGGGACTAAAATTGAATTCTCAACTATTTATGTTATTAGAGGTCTGATGAAAATCGGTATGTGAAGTCGGGGGATGAGCCTCTACAATCTAGGCTATAAATCATTTTACTCACGCTGAGCGAAATGGTAATTTAGGGGAAGGCCTAAAATTGAATTCTCAACTATTTATGTTATTAGTGGTCGTATTTTAAAGAAAATGGGTATGCAAAGTTGGGGAACAAGTTGCTACAATCTAGGCTATCAATAATTGTATTCACGCTGAGAAAATGGTAGTTTAGGGGAAGGCCTAAAATTTAATTCACCGAGCTCGATAGCTGCAGTCGCTTAAGTGCGGCCAGTATCCAGTATTCGGGAGATAGTAGGTTCGAACCCCACTATCGGCAGCCCTGAAGATGGTTTTCCGTGGTTTCCCATTTTCACACCAGGCAAATGCTGGGGCTGTACCTTAAGGCCACGGCCGCTTCCTTCCCACTCCTAGCCCTTCCCTGTCCCATCGCCGCCAAAAGACCTATCTGTGTCGGTGCGACGTAAAGCAAGTAGAAAAAATTAATTCTCAAATATTGTTGTTATTAGTAGTCCTATCTTGATTAAAATCGGTATGCAAAGTCCGAAAATAAGTCGCTGTAGTCTAGGCTGTAAATTATTTTATTCACGCTGAGTGAAATGGTAGTTTAGGAGAAGGCCTAAAATGTAATTCTCAAATATTTCGTATTAGAGGTGTAATCGATGAATGCTACATAACTAAGGTTATATACTATTAAATTTCCTATTATTAATGTCTTACATTGTTACCGTACTGGCGTCCGACTCGTTGGCTGAATGGTCAGCGTACTGGCCTTCGGTTCAGAGAGTTCCGGGTTCGATTCCCGGCCGGGTCGGGGATTTTAACCTTAATTGGTTAATTCCATTGGCCCGGGGGCTGGGTGTTCGTGCTGTCCCCAACATCCCTGCAACTCACACACAACACATAACACTATCCTCCACCGCAATAACACGCAGTTACCTACACATGGCAGATGCCGCCCACCCTCATCGGAGGGTCTGCCTTACAAGGGCTGCACTCGGCTAGTAATAGCCACACGAAATTTATTTTACCGTACTGGCTATGATCACAAAGATATTCATGAATTTGGATTTTTGTTACTAAGTCATATCAGCGCCGAGTAACGAGAAAATGGGTAAAAAGTATTTAATGAAAATCTGTATGTAAAGTCGGAGAATAAGAAACTACAGTTTATGGTATAAAATATTTTACAAATCACAGAGTCGAAAGAAAACTAAATGTGAAGGTCTACAATATAGAAAGCTCATAACATTGATCAACAATAACATTACATTGACCATTGTTTGTCGTGATGTGCTTTGTGTCTTCTGTTGCCCCTCATCTCCGGTAGATAGGATTACTGCTGCGTACAGAGTATTTTTTATTTGATTTACGTCGCACCGACATAGATAGGTTTTATGGCGACGATGGGATAGGAAAGGGCTAGGAGTGCCTTAGGCCTTAATTAAGGTACAGGCCCAGCATTTGACTGGTGTGAAAGTGGGAAACCACGGAATACCATCTTCAGCGCTGCCGATAATGGGGTTCGAATCCACTATCTCTCGGATGGAAGCTCACAGCTGCGCACCGCTAACCACACGGTCAACTCGCCCAGTCGTACAGAGTGTAACAGCCTATCTGAATATTGATGGGAAGTAGCTGGGGAGTTGGATAACTTTCTTCTTTAGCATGCCATTCCCCTTGTTTATAAATTTTCCGATACTACTGGTGCGTAACACACTGGATCATCATAGCACTCAAGCTATTCAATCCCTACTCTGAGGCACTGATTGGAATGAACAGTGTTCATATTTAGCGGAATAATGGCAGATGAGTGTTCATGGCAATCTGCGGCCTGGTCATCCCAGCTCTGGAACTTTGGACTATTAGATTGGCACCGCAATCTAACCGCAGCACTGTTCGTTAAAAGTGATAAAACGCTCGGCTTTCCATTTGATCGAGTATTGTATATGATAGCATTGCTTTTAATCGCTACATTCATACTTACGTTTTTCTAATGACCTATGTTGATTTTAGGTTAGGAAAACCACAAAGTCAGTCTTTCTGAGAATCCCGTAGCGAAGCACGGGTACATCAGCTAGTGAATAATAAGGTTAAAGAGAGTTGCCATCATTTCCTTAACTAGTTTGTGAATTTTATTAGTGTATGATTTCATTTAAATTTTACTGGAATTACAGCGTTATTTATATGTTTGTTCATTTATCTATTTATGCATTTATAATAATCCATTACTACATAAATAAGAAAAATAAAACCATAGTATAAAATACTACATTGTAGTTTTTATTGTAAATCAATTTACGTTCATCCGAATATATGGCGTTCACTTGATCTTGTTAATTTGCTTTTTATGTTGGTGTACTGTATACCAGTCGGTATTTTCAGTAGAGGAAATATTTTTCACCATGCAAATACCTACACCTGTTGCATCTGCACTGCGTAGTGCTTTCTTATGCCTACACCACCATTTTTTACTGCAGTTTTAAGAAAATATCTGATGTTTGTTACCTGCTTCACATTTTACTTCCGCCGGGCTGAGCGGCTCAGACGGTTAAGGCGCTGGCCTTCTGACCCCAACTTGGCAGGTTCGATCCTGGCTCAGTCCGGTGGTATTTGAAGGTGCTCAGATACGTCAGCCTCATGTCGGTAGATTTACTGGCACGTAAAAGAACTCCTGCGGGACTAAATTCCGGCACCTCTGCGTCTCCGAAAACCGTAAAAGAGTAGTTAGTGGGACGTAAAACAAATAACATTATTATTATTATTATTATTATTATTATTATTATTATTATTATTATTATTATTATTATTATTATTATTATTATTATTACATTTTACTTCCATCTTTTTCGTCTAGATGAATTCTGCACCGATCATGATTTAGTCCTTGCTAATACTTCGTTCAGACACCACAAACAACGGCTGTATACGTGAATGAGACCTAGAGACACTAAAAGGTATCAAATTGACTTCATAATGATTAGGCGGAAATTCAGAAACTAAGTGTTGGATTGCAAAACTTTCCCAGGAGCAGACGTGGGACTCTGACTCTGGTCATGAAATGCCATCTGAAGTTGAAGAAATTGAAGAAAAAAAGGAATGCAAGGAGATGGGATCTAGGCATCTTGAAAGAAAAGTGTGAGAGGGATTGTTTCAAGGAACATGTTGCACAAGGACTAAGTGAAAAAGCTGAAGAAAACACAATAGAGGAAGAATGGACAGTCCTGAAGAATGAGGTCTCCAGGGCTGCTGGAGAATTACTAGGAAGAAGGGAAAGATCAACTAAGAATCAATGGAAAATTCAGGAGATACTGGACCTGATTGATGAACGGCGAAAGTACAAGAATGCAAAAAATGAAGAGGGCAGAAAATAATACCGAATATTAAAGTACATAGAAAGTGCAGGACAGCTAAGGAAGAATGGTTGAAGGAGAAGTGCAAGGATGTTGAAGGTTGTATGGTCTTAGGAATGGTAGATGCTGCATACAGCAAAATCAAGGAAACCTTTGGAGAAAGGAAAACTAGGTGTATGGATATTAAGAGCTCAGATGGGAAACCACTTCTAGGGAAAGAACAAAATGCAGAAAGATGGAAGGAACATATCCAGCAGTTGTATCAAAGTAAAGACCTAGATGATTTGGTCTGGAACAAGAAGAGACTGTTGATAGTGATGAAACGGGAGACCCAATTTTTAGGTCAGAATTCGATTTAAAGAGGGAACATTTTCGACGCTGATACTAATGTGGAACCGCCCGCACAATTTCCTTTGTACTGTGTTAGCTGCGGGATACATACGATACGCGAACCTTTTCTTGAGCCCTGAGCACCCTAGTGCTGAATCGGTAGACCTCGGTTATCTTCGACATCCATGAAATGAAATGGCGTATGGCTTTTAGTGCCGGGAATGTCCGAGGACAGGTTCGGCTCGCCAGGTGCAGGTCTTTCGATTTGACTCCTGTAGGCGACCTGCGCGCCATGATGAGGATGAAATGATGATGAAGACGACACATATACCCAGTCCCCGTGCCAGATAAATTAACCAATGATGATTAAAATTCCCGACCCTGCCGGGAATCGAACCAGGGACCCCTGTGACCAAAGGCCAGCACGCTAACCATTTAGCCATGGAGCCGGACTTCGACATCCATATTGGCAACCTTTGAAACACAAACTATGAATCGCTTATTCATCGCTGTGCGACATCTGGCGTACACTTTACGAACTAGTATAGTTGAGGACAAATCATGACGACCTCGCCTCACACCACTACTTTCCAGTGGCAGCTCGGTGTTATTAGCGACTTAATAGGATTTACTACCTCTACTGCAGCCCGAGTTGCCAAATCGGCTACTGCACTCTACACGAAGAAAGGGTAAATACTACAGAGAGTGAGGAAGAAAGTGGTTTGGTAGCCTCTCCAAAACAAACAACGATCAGTTAGAACTCGTTAACTCAGCAGGGTGCAGGGTGACTACTGGTTTCCAGCTCGCTTCTAGGAACTGAGGCCGTCATGTTTTGTCCCAACTATACTGTTTTTGTTTACACAGCAAAGTCAAACTATATCATTCATGCCAGTAGCAAGATTCGCATCGAGAAATTTTATATAATGTTAAATAATGTATGTGTGATACAGTTGTTGACGTAAGATAATAAATGTTTAGAAAATTCATATTGATCGATTATATTATCGATTCAATTCAGATTTCATTTTCATCAAGTTGGCAGTATAACTGGAATCGCCAGCGTTCCCTCCTTACTCCTCACCCCGTAAAAATCGGGCTCAAGAAAAGGTTCGTGTGCAGTACACTATATTGCCAAGTTTCCGGACATCCCTGTTATACACGGTATCGCTTGTTTACAGTTGAGGTATATGTGCTGTAGTCTTGATACTGCCATGCTGTCATGACAATAGAGTATTAGCCAGATAAAGGGATGGATGGCAGATCTCGGTAGTTTCCAGCATGACATGATTATAGGCAGCCGCCTCTCCAGTGGGTCTGTTCCGAAAATATCAGCCTTGCTGAAGATTGCCCAATCAGTTGTAAGTATACAATGGAAGCTTCAGCGCACAGCAGCTCAACTAAGAATCGACAGACTGACGAGGACCAGCGAGTACTGAAGAGGGTAGTGCTACAAAACCGCGTGTCGTCAGTTGGAAGACTCCACACAAAGTTCCAATGTGCGTCCGGTAAAACCGCCAGTACCGGTATTGTTAGTCGAGAGCTCCACAAGTTAGGTTTCCGTAGTTACACAGCTGCTCCCAAGCCGAACATCACCATCGAGTAAGGCGGTGTAAACAATGGCGCCATTGGACTCCTGAGCAAAGAAGGCAACTGCTACGGACTGTCGAATCACTCTTCATTATTTGGTCATCTGACGGGCGGGTCTGGGTATAGAGGATGCCAGATGAACGCCACCGTTCTGAATGTGCATTACCAATTGTGAATTGTGATGGAGGAGGCATCGTGGTATGGACTAGGCCTTCTAGGCCAGTGGGCGTGAAACAGTTCTAGACAATTCTGCAGTTCCCACATTACGGCAACACTTCGGAAAGGGTTCGTTTATGTTTCAACATAATACCCCAGTACATAAAACGGCCTCTATACAAGCATGGTTTGATGCCATGTGGGTTTAAGAACTAGATTGGCTTGTCCAGAGTCCCATTCTTAAACCCATTGACCATCTTTGGGATCAGTTACGCCGACTATCTGCTTCTGACTTGCTCAAGATTCTGCAAGAAGAATGGAAGACAGATTCTATGGGAGGCAACGTACCAAACCCTCAGCCTTCCCAGAAGAGTTGCGGCCGTGATACCAGCAAAGGGTGGACCATTCTCGTACTAGAAACGTTGTCAGAGCTGACTTATGAATGGATATCTGTCCGGAAACCTTTGGAAATATAGTGTATTTATTACCCCATAGGTGTCAAAAAATCACTAACGCACGTCCGTTTCCGGTGACGCTGGTATAGAAAAGGGATAAACTACTGTGCATGGGTAGCGGCCGCGACTTCATTTTAAAGGAGAGTTCCGTACTTGTCTGGTGGAAAGATCTTGGAAAACTGTATTTAATAGCTGCCGAAGGTGGGATTCCAACCCACCCTCTCCAGAAAGTAGTTGGATTGCTACTGAGCTAATTCGCGCTCCATGCCATCGCACGACATAAACCCAGAAGACTCCCGACAGCTGGTGTGCTGAGGCCTGAGAGCTCTTACAGATTGATATGGAATTTATTCTTCTTGCAATTGCTACTGCCAGGTGTTTAGAGTGATCTTCAGGTCGATATCAGTTGTAAAATAAACATTTAACGCAGATTGATGGTGAACATGTGTATGTCCGTCTCCCAGGGCCTTGCTCATATTGCAACCGCTATTACTTCCACCAGAACGAATAGAAGAACTATACTGAAATTCAACTCAAGAGCTTAGGAAAAGTAACCTTCCGCACGTGAGCACGTCCCCTGTTCTCCCGTCCCGTCACCGTTCTCCATCTCCGCCACAACCAGCTTATTATTAACAGCGTGCGTCTATCTGTCAAGTACTTCATTCTGAAATAATGAAGCATCAAACGAAATCACATCCTTTCACATAGCTGTACTTTGATTACGTACCATACCTGTTTATTCCTTTATTGACCATGTAAAACCTTACTGACGAATACCGAGGCAAGTGAAGCAAGGTTTATTTTTGAATATTGAATTTTCACGACCGCATTGTAATCGAAATAGACTTTCAACGTATTAGGTCGTGTTACGTACATGTAGTACGTGTTGAAAAGATGTTAAGTACAGAACAAAAATGGCCAGCCGGACACCAGTGGGATCCGAACCCACAACCACAACTGGTAGAGCAACCGACGCGAAAGCGGGAGGTTGTGGGTTCGGATCCCACTGGTGTCCGGCTGGCCATTTTTGTTCTGTACTTGACATCTTTTCAACACGTACTACATGTAGGCCTACGTAACACGACCTTATACGTTGAAAGTCTGTTTCGAAGGTTTATTTTTATTTCATAATGCAGTTTGTGTGAGGCACATGAGGACTTACAACATAAGTATTCGATTCCGCTCTCGTGCAACGACTGTCACTGGCAGTTTCTCACAGTTCAAAAAGCTGAAAAAAACCACCTGTGAGTGGGATTGCAAAATACAATGTTTCCAGGAATGTTGTAAATATTGTAGTCTCGTCATTCGGAATGTAAAAACGAACTCACGATCCCCTCATGACAACACTTCTGCAGGTAGAGGGCGGTTACGAATATAAAGCAAAGTACACATTATGATTATGATTATTATTATTATTATTATTATTATTATTATTATTATTATCATCATCATCATCGAATACGCCAAGGATCCTATTCCCGTACCGTGTTAAGGCCCTTCCTGTTTTGTTTACGGCGAGAGCTGAGCTGACACATCGAGCTTTCGCTGGAGACTTGGATTTTCCGTGGAGTTTAAATTCCACGCGAGCGGTGTAAACACTATACACAGAACCGTCGGTCAGCTGCGTCTTCCACAGTCTACAGCGGATTCTCATCTCGTAGGCTACTGTAAACGTTTAAAACAATTTGGTTTAGATTTCCTACTTAATTTTCCTCCACTTTTGTTAGCTTTAAAGTATTTCACAGGGGACTCAGCGCCACAGCATCACACACGTCTTGCTCACAGCTGGCAGCCATTATGAATACTCAACATGCTGTTGCAGCCAGTATTGCCAACAGTTTTCTTGGATCCATCTTCAACGTCGCGCATATTATGCGAACTTATCAGCAATGGAATGAACTCGAACAAAGCCCTACTTAATTTTTCTCCACTTTTGCTAGCTTTAAAGTATTTCACAGGGGACTCAGCGCCACAGCATCACACACGTCTTGCTCACAGCTGGCAGCCATTATGAATACTCAACATGCTGTTGCAGCCAGTATTGCCAACAGTTTTCTTGGATCCATCTTCAACGTCGCGCATATTATGCGAACTTATCAGCAATGGAATGAACTCGAACAAAGCTTACTAAGTACACAGTGCAGTAAGATATCAATATCACATTAAATAGTTATTATTTTGCTACATACACCACTGAGAACAATAACTATTCATAGCCATCTACGTATGAAATATAAGAGTTGGTAACGAACCCGAATAACATACAACCTGTGATATATTTTCTTTATTTATACAGGGCAAAAATTTGTAATTCGTCAAGTCAGTGCACCAGAATATCTAACCAAACTGAAGGAAGCTCCTGGCTTCAGGAACAAGTAACAAACCTAGGGAACTATTTGGCGCTGCGGAAGCCTTTTCACTGACCAGTAGTCTAACATCAAAGGGACCGCTAAGGTCTTGAGCTGACTCTCAGTATAGTGTCGTCGCACTTGGAGTGTAAACGCGCCGCCACTGCACGGCGTCAGTGTAGGCCTCAGCGACTCAATATCATTCCACATCCCACTGTCAGCTGATCTTGTATTTAACCAAACACGATAATGCACTGTACTTTAAACGCTTAAATACCGAATTTACGAACTTTCTCATCAAGAAAGCATAATTAGCATTTCACATCTCTCTTAATTTTCACTGAAAATCTTCGAAAAAGGAATACACTAGAAAATGGCAATAACGAATATTAGCTGGTTCACAACTACTCTAACAGAATAGGACAAGATAGTGTGCTTCAAAATACGTTTACTTTCCTAATAACTGTGTATTATGCGAATAGCTTCTGTTTTAACAGCATTGATTTAAAAAGTAAGTACATGTCCTCACTCCGAGGTGGTGCAGCCCTTTCCACCCCCAATACAATACCAGCGCTCCTGCTGTCCTTAAATCTGTGGCAGAACCGGAAATCGAACCCCCGCCTCCTAGGACGGCAGCTAATAGCGCTAACCGTTATACTACGGAGACGGATACAGCATTGGTGTTCAGGGTAACCAAAGTCGGGCGTGGATCTGTTAATCAGCTGAATTTGTTGTCACAACATTATGACTTACTGTACACATTTTTTTTAAGTCCGGAGAACAAATTCGTTCTTGAAATTATGAGTTAGCAAGGAGGAAAGCGGGCCACTTCCTAATCTCTACACGCTGGTATGATGTTTATCTGCCTACTGGATGTCCGTGTTGGTGAAGAGTACACTCTTTGCCCATAAGCAAATGGTTTTACCTCATTTTTCAGTTTGTCACAACATGCTCCCTCTTCCCTTTCCTACTCCTTCACTATCACGTACCGCCTCGGGAAAATGTCCCAGAACTTCAGGTAGGTCCACCATCTCGCTTTGTCCTTTATTTTACAGCAGTATTGGTCGTTGTTAAACTGGAAAACACTTTTAAAGGAGCTTGTTTAAATGTAAAAACATGTAAGAATATTACACACAGATCTGTATGAAAATACTCACCATCAACATTTGCCCGCTACTTTTGAAAGTTTGCGAGCAGACGTAGCAGATTTTAAGCTGGAAAGTCTCTCCGGATTTCCTTTGCCCTGAAGAAAAATCGACACTTTAAGTAATGAGATCCTTATTTCGCCTGGCTGAAAAATGCCTAACGCCAGACATTTTATTGTATCCTTGTCTACAACCCGTAACGGAACAGAACGGCGTAATTTTTAGCAAACACAACACTCTTACTGCTTGATATACACACACAAAACAGTACTGACTCTGTATTTTTTTCGGCGTGGATGGAAACGCTGTTGAACGTACTTCACGCCTACATCTTGTGTTCTGGCTTATCTACCGAGGGATACAAACACGTATTTGGCAATCGCCAGCAAGGTCAGTCTAGATCAGGGGTTCTCAAACATTTTTCGTTCGCGCCACACTGTTTCGCTATACTGAGTATAGCGGCACAACCCAACGTAAAAGTAACTATGCCTGATTTAGAGTAATTTCGAACGCTACAGAGCAGTCCCGAAGGATTGATAACCCTAGCGGAGGGTACACGAACCACTGGAACGTTAGTAGAGAAACATCCCGATCACTCCCAAACCTTAGTGTAGGATATATAAGCCAATCAATTGTCACCTGCAGTCAGTTCAGTACTTCAGTTGGATTCGGAGAGGTGTTTAAATGTAGTGCAATTGATTGTTGAATAAGTCGCAATATTTGGTGTTATTATAAAACTGAAGTAAATATACAGATAGTTTTTAATTAAACGCCAACGATTAAACAGCAGTGAAGAACGTCAGAGTGAAAATTGAGCAAAAGAATCACCCGGATCACGTGTCAGTGAGAAGCTACTTCCGCATCGTCTGGTGCTGTGGTCAGGTATCAGGATTCTTATTTATGCTTTCGATTTACATTTACTGAATCTGGAAATCGTAAACCTCCTGAGTGTGTTGTATGTGGCGAAAATGTAAGCAATGAATGTATAGTTCCAAGCAAACTAAAGACACACTTGAAAACGAGACACAGTCACTTGGAAAATAAATATAAAACTTATTTAAATCGTTTACTCTCTTCTCAGATTAAAGAAGGCAAGGTAATGAATAAAATAATTACAACTTCATAAAAAGCGCTAGTAGCTAGCTGTACAGTAGCAGGAATAATTGCCAGGAATATGCAGTCACATACAGCAGCAGAAAATTTGATTTTTCTTGCTTGTAAAGAAACAGTTACTCCATGTTAGGAGAGGCTGTCGAGAGGGAGATATCAAAAGTACTTTTGCCAAACGATACAGATACTCGCCGCAGAGAAGACCTGTCCGCTGATATTAAAAAAAGTAGTGGAAAAATTACATGTTGGTAAAAAATGTGCACTTCAACTGGATGAATCAACAGACAAATGTCAATGAGCTACAGAAGATTTTTAAACGAAGAATCACTTACTGAACAGTTCCCATCTTGCAAAGAATTGCCTCTGACATCAACAGGATCAGGCATGTATAATTATTCTGTGACGGCGACATTGGATAAAAATGGACTGAGGTGGAACAATTGTATTTCAGTGTGGACTGGTGGAGCCTGGTCGAATGAGAGGTTTTACTTCAAGGTTGAAGCAAAATTTTCCGCACATTGGATCGAAACATTATTTTTATTTACATCGGGAAGCTTTGGTGGCAAAAATCATTCCTTCACATCTAAGGAACGTAATGAGCTCGGTAGTTCAAGTGGTTAATTACATTAAAAGTAGAGCTCTAAAAACTAGACTTCTCCAAGAAATGTCAGGAAGCAGGAGCTGTTCATGAAACTCTGGTCCTTCACACCTAAATTCGCTGGTTGTCCAAAGGAAGTGTACTTTCCAGATTTTATGAGCTTAGAAGTGAGTTATTACAAATATTTGCCACAGAAAAACCTCATCAGTGACTAAACTTGGTGTTCCAAAGTTGCATACCTAGCTGATATTTTTGGATATTTGAATAATCTCAATGCCATTATAAAGGGAAAGAAGAGAATATTCTTACATCAACTGACAAACTGAATGGATTCTTAAGAAAAGTTCAACTGTGGAAGTGAAAATTTGAAAAAAATGCTATTGAAATGCTTCCTCTAACGGCTGATTCCGATATCTGTTACCTGTTACAGTCTGATTTTAGGACATTTTTCTGGTTTGGAGAATAAACTCCAAGAATCTTTTCCTTCCCTCAACGTGAACGAATGCGACTGGGTTCGCAATCACTTTACCGTTACTGCTGAGTACACAAAACATCTACCAATAGAAGAGGCAGAAGAATTGACTGAACTTGAAGACGATCGAACTTTGAAACTGAAATTTAGGGAAGAAACACTATTTCAGTGAAAAGAGAGTTCTCAGTGTTATGAGAGCATGCTATATCTATATTAATACAGATTTCAACAACATATCTGTGCGAACAAGGATTTTCGGTACTGACCTGCATTGAAAATAAGAAACGTGAGCGACATCTTTCTGTAGACCAAGAATTGCATGTGTGTTTGCGATTCCTCCCCGCTTCGAACAGTTGTGCAAAAGTAAATAAGCCCACATTTTCCACTAAATTGCAACAATAGTGTAATATTATTTACAGAGCATGTTATTTTTTGTGTTCTTACTGCATGTAGGCTTACGCCGTTCTGTAATTTTAATAAATGGTATTACTAAAATATTGAAACACAAGCAATTTTTTCGCTGCACAGTCCAACAATTTCACAGCACACCCTTTGAGAACGCTGGTCTAGATCGCCAGCATCGCTCGCAGCGCTAACGAGTGGCTGACCCACTAACCACCACGATAACACAATTTCATTTTGCGTTCTTCTTCCACCGTGTACAGGGCGCGACGCTTGTCATGTTTTAATTGAGATGTTTGGACTTATTTGGTAACACTGTCTACATGAATGAAGCGTGTGTTTGCTGGTGGTGATTGGCAAAGTGCTGTACTACGGAACTTGATACAAGAAAATTCCGGAAAAGCCACATTCGAGATAGCTGCCGAACGTTACAGTAAGGTAGTATCCAATCGGTCAATTTTAACTTTGTGGTTTTCTTGTTGACTGTCATAGCCCCACGCTGTAATGGAGGTATGTATAACAGACACCGTGGCGCCTTTTACGTAAACCCCGTGTGGGTGGGGGTGGTAAACTAACACCCGTGGTATCTCCTGCTTGTCGTAAGAGGTGACTAAAAGGGGCCTCAGGGGTTTTCAACTTGGAGGCGTGAGTTGGCGACCACAGATCCCTTAGCTGAGTCATAGTATTGCTTCCATTTACTTGTGCCAGGCTCCTCACTTCCATCTATCCTACCCGGCCTCCCTTAAAGAACTCTTGTTCTTTCCCGACCCCGACGGTATTAGAACATTCGAGGCCTAGGGAGTCTTTCAATTTCACGTCCTTCGTGGTCCTAGTCTTTCTTTGGCCAATACTTTCATTTTTCGAAGTGTCGGATCCCTTCCTTTTTTGATTAGTGTTAATAGAGGATCGTTGTCCAGTTATACTTCCTCTTAAAACAATTATCGCCGCCGCCGCCGCCACCACCACCACCACCACCACCACCTTCTACATAATTATATTTGCTTCCAATATGGAATATAATGAAGAGGTACTCCACCGTGCCGGGAAATCATGAGAAGTGCTATCCATCGCAAAGCACAGGAAAGCATCCTTTTTGGTCTCATCTTCTGAATTGACAAATATAGCCTGATATAACTGATCGTAGAAGGGAGAACTGGACGTGAGTTGAGAGGATCCTAGGCGCAGAACCTCCGACAGTGATTCGACATCCACTTTATGGCAACCCTGATACTGGAAGTGCAAACTAAAATTGAATTAATCGTAAATAATTTAATTATAAATAATTATAATTACTAGACTCCCGCAAGGTTCAGTGCTTGCCCCACTCTTGTTCAGTTTATATATCTCAGATATACCATCCACAAGATCCAGGAAATTTGGGTATGCAGATGACTGGACTCTTGCCACTAAAGATCTATGCTTCGAGCAGACAGAGGAAACGTTGACAAAAGATCTCTCTGTTTTAGGAAAATACTTTCGAAAATGGAGACTTCAACCAAGTATGAGTAAAACAGTTCTTGTTTTCATCTGAACAACCGAATGGCTTCAAGGGACCTCCAAGTATACTTCGATAACACTCTCCTCCGCCACAATAGACATCCCAGATATCTAGGTGTTACACTCGACAGAACGCTGTCATTCCAAGAACATCTGAGAAAGAGCGCTGCCAAGATTCAGACACATAACAACATAATTCGAAAACTGTGTGGTTCTTCTTAGGGTGCAAGTGCAACTACTCTACGCTGCTCAACTCTAAGTCTAGTTTACTCTACTGCGGAGTATTGTGCCCCCGTCTGGATGAACAGTCCTCATGTGAAGAGAATAGACGTTAAGTTAAATGACATAATGAGAATGGTCACTGGCACGATCAGATCAACTCCAATTCAATGGTTGCCCGTACTAAGTCATATTCCTCCACCCCACCTCTGTAGAAGCATCGCTCTAATGAATGAATACAATAAGATCCAGAATAATCAAAGATTGCCCATTCATGAGGATATCCTCCACGTAGGCCTACATATAGACAGACTTTAGTCAAGACGTCCACCCATCTGTACGGCGGAGAACCTTGCAGCCAGTCATTTGAATCTGACTGAGAGATGGTCTAATGAATGGAGACATTTTGCTTCAGCAGAATCCTTAAATATGCCATGCATTACACAGAAGGTACCTGGCTTTGAACAGCCGCGGAAAGTATGGTCTAAGTTAAACCGGATCCGGACTAACCATGGTGTGTGTGTGTGTGTGTGTGTGTGTGTGTGTGTGTGTGTGTGTGTGTGTGTGTGTGTGTGTGTGTGTGTGTGTGTGTGTGTGTGTGTGTGTGTGTGTGTGTGTGTGTGTGTGTGTGTGTGTGTGTGTGTGTGTGTGTGTGTGTGTGTGTGTGTGTGTGTGTGTGTGTGTGTGTGTGTGTGTGTGTGTGTGTGTGTGTGTGTGTGTGTGTGTGTGTGTGTGTGTGTGTGTATATCTTTTCTGTATAAATGGAAGAAAAAGTCGTCATCCTGCTGCGACTGTGGTGCTGAGAGGCAAACTGTGAAGTACATCACACAAGAATGCCCACTGATACGTTTCAGTGGAGAAACAAGTGTATTTTTCCTGGCGACACCACAGGCGATTACCTATGTAAATAATGTAGATATAAACCTGTAATTTATTGTACTGTTCATGTATATGCCATACGATAGATAAATAAATAAATAATAATTACTCCATTACGCCAACCATACTTCTATGAGCAGATGGCTCAGGAAGATGATGCTAATAATAATGTTATTGGCTTTACGACCCTTCAGCTACTTTTACGGTTTTCGGAGACTCCAAGGTGCCAGAATTTTGACCCGTATAGGAGTTCTTTTACGTGCCAGTAAATCTATCAGGAGGATATTTCATTGTATCGTTGGCATAGGATGGTGAAATAGCTTACAACTGCTCTATCGTTTCGTCACGAGCCTCCAATATAATAATTCACTTTGACGGTACTAGTTGAGCAGCCTTAGGTCGTATGTTCTGTAATAATAATGTTCGTTTGTGAGGTGTAATTTTGTGACTAATTGTATATGAAATACGATGTTGCTGCTTTTCTTGTATCATCGGGAGAATATATATTCTGCTCCCTAGGCCATGTGCTCTTTATAATTCCACTAATTCATGCCGCGTGTTAAATCTGAGTCAAGATAGATGCCAAGTGTCTTGCTACCTTAATGTGGCCTACCTCAAAGGTCATTTTCTTTTGGCCTTTGGTCTATAAACAGAACGTCTATCAACCGCAGACGTGTGAGTAGAAAATTAGTGCTTGACAAATTTCATCTTGCTTATTTAGTTTGTGCTGTGAACTTCCAGAAGATTGTAGGAAATAATTCCACGTGCATCATTCTCTTTTGGAGAATTATTCATTATTGTCCTCGTACGTACTGCTAGAAGAAAGATTCTCATTTTCCATTTCGCAGCTCATTTACTTGGAAGTCTGCGTTTTCACAGCACTTACTATTGTCTTTAACAAATACATTGCATTTGGGAGATATCCCTGTGTCAATGCTTACTTACAATGGGATAGCTACGAAATTAAATTAAACATATATAACAACAAAAATGCAACAAAGGAATTGCACAAGAACAAAATATTACAAGAATTGTGTCAAAATAAGTAGTTGCGTGATAAATGAAAGAAGAATAACAAATAAATACATGAAAATAAACTGCATGAAAATTGAATATTACAATTAGTGACTACAGTAATGACTACGATCAGCCGTACAGGAATACTCACAAAAGTTACAACATATTAACTTTAAACTAGGCCTATGCCAATACAAATAGTGCAACATAATAATTAAAATGCGGTTACGCCTAAACTTCACAAGATTTACAGAATAAAAATATGCCATTACAAATAGTGTAACTTAATAATTTAGGACCACGAACCTGCTACGCAGGCTAGCAGGGGAAGAGGTGATACTCCCACGTGGCGCGTCCCAGGTGGCGGATAGGGGGGTCCTAACCGGCTTGCCGGCGGACTTGAGGGAAATAAAATACCTCTCGCGGACCAAACACACTACCCCCTACGGGTGGGGGACGCACATGTAGAATACACCCGCGGTATCCCCTGCCTGTCGTAAGAGGCGACTACAAGGGGCGACCAAGGGATGATTGAATTAGAACCATGAACCTACTCTTGATTCGTACCATCATGCGGGGAACACCATGGGTTGCATGTACTTGCGAGTAGTATCACTAAATTGGTACGAAATAGGTTTGTGATTAGTTGCAGTAAAAAGCCTGGCCTGGTGGATTCCAGTACCCGTGCGTTGTACCCATGTGAGCAACACCGCGGGTCTGGGCGTAGCCTGTGAGTTGTACCGCGTAAGAGCGGCACCGTTGCCTGTGATTGGTACCCACTATGTGAGGCACACCACGAGAATACCGGCGCCCGTGACTAGTACACCTAGGTGAGGAACCTTACCGGTTTGCGTTGGCTATGAGTGGCGCCATTGTGTGCGAAACACCTTAGGTCTGCGTTCCCTGTACGAATTGTAATACTTGTGAGTAGTACCATCTTGTGTGGACCACCGTGAGTCTTCGCTACTTTTGATCAGTACCCCAAAATGACAAATACCATGGTTCTACTTTACTCGCGACATGCACCATTCTGTGGGGCCTTAGACGTGAATTTAGCACCCCTTCAGCCATCAAGCATCATTGTGCTTTATAAATGGTCCCTTGGTCAGTAATACTCTAATTAACTACCTTCTTTTTGAGTCTGATCCACTGTGTTTGTTTGTTTGTTTTTTTGTTTTTGTTTTTTGTAGGGTTCATGTCCATCCATTCATTCTTCATGACATTTTTTTTATTTTGGTCAGTGGATGAATTTGAATTTTTTGTTATTTCATTTCGTACCATTAGGGGCCGATGACCTCGATGTTAGGCCCCTTTAAACAACAAGCATCATCATCATCAATAATTTAGAACGCAGTCTCATAGAAATTCAAAAATTAAATAATCCCAATACCTTAACATTACGATTTACAATAGATTTCAACGGTATAATGACATTACTGTCTGCGGTGTTCCTTTTACGTAACGCGAATGATAGGTCCAACTTCTGTAACAGGGCTTTTGTAGTCGACAGTTCTACACTCCCCAAGCTTGTGGCTTATTCGTAGAGGCATTGCCGAGTGCCCAAAAACATTTTTGCATATTGCGATTTCACACGCGGTATATCACGGTACATTAAACGTGTTTAAATTATGCACTGAAGGCCTATGTCTGACGGGACACACAGTGACCCTAAACCCGGATCAGATTCGATATATGTCCGATAGGAGGCATTTGTCGTATCGGTCAGTTTAACATCTTCACTCGTAAGGTTGGTAGTATATAGACAACACGTGTAGGATATTGCAAGAATACCCATTTCTGCTATTGACCGCATTCGAATTGTGATATTGCTGAAAGAAGGATGGCGACAAGTGGATGTCGCCACTCATGTTAAGAGTGTCTGAGTGATCAGAGTTTGAAGTTCAGAAAGACACAAACGGTTACTGATCGGCAACGGACGAAACGCCCACGTAAAATAACATGCGGGGACGTTCGGTATTTGTAGGTTTCAGCACATCGTATGTCCACTGCCACTGCCACCTTGTTCCGCCAGGATCATCGGTGGGGTACCAGAGTAAATGTGTGAGATCAGACAGTGCGAAATCGACTGCACGATGAAGGACTGATATAAAGGAGACGTGTGCCAAAAGCTCGTCTTAAACCACACCACAGGGCAGTTCGAGTGAGGTGGACAACAACTCATAGCCCATGGCGTCAGGAACAGTGACAGCGTACGCTCTTTTCTGATGATGTCACCATAACCTTGCACCTACAGTATGTCAGTTTCCTATTCATACACAACCCATTTCTTTATAAAGTGTTCCATGTGCCTGTATAGTTGTGGAAATTATTAATTTAGAGTCATATGTCGTGAATGTAATAACAGTACATAAGCACTAAAGCCACAAATATTTTTCGAGTGCAAATAATTTGTGTTGACACAAATAAAACTGCATACACTCGAGAATTTCAAGTCGCTTTGTTATTCATACACTAGTATAGATGGCGTCATCCGACAGTATTGAACGGAGCATACGTTAGTAGTATGGTGCGAGGCGAGGTGTTGCTGGTTGTGTTCGTCTTAGACTTGTGGTGAGAGTGCTGGTAGAAATGGGCATGGGTAAAGAGCATGGCTATGCGCTGAAATAGACAATTGTCATTCTAGCACTTAGAGGTACTCCCTGCGAAGAATAGGACTCGTGGTGAAGAAAAGCCATGCCACTGTTCAGTATGCCGTGAATAAGTTTAAGTACGAAGGGTCAGTGAAGAATGTGCCAAGAAAACCCAAACAAAAGAAACTAAGTCCACAAGCAGAAAGACTTATTGTGAGGTGAGTGAAATCCAACCTTCTCATAAGTGCTCCAAAGCTGCGGGCAGAGCTGGAAGCTGCTGTAGGGGAGAAAATGTCTGTTCAGATGGTCCGGCGAGTTTTACATCGACACGGTTACTATGGCCATGTACCAAAGAAGAGGCCCTATGTTAGTAAGAAGAACCGTGCTGCAAGACTGCTCTTTGCGAAAGAACACGTAAACAAGGGCCAGGAGTTTGAAATAATGTCATATGGTCCGATGAAACCAAAATCGACCTGTTTGGTTCCCATGATGCTCGCAGGGTGTGAGGAAGGAACAATACAGATAACAATGTAGCCAACACAATTCCCACAGTGAAACACGGACGTGGATCGGTTATTATATCGGGGTGTATGTCGGCACAAGGTGTAGGGAATATTCAGTTTATTGAAGACACGAAGGACAAAGTAGTGTACAGTAATATTTTATAGAACAATATTAAACAAAATAGTGAAATATTGTGAATGCTACCGACTTACATGTTACAATAGAATAACGACCCCATACATACCGCTGCTCTGAACAAGGAGTGGTTAATTTGGAACATTCCAAACCAATTAGGTACACCTCCCCAGACTGCTGACTTAAACCCTATTGAACATTTTGAAGTCTAGGGTTCACAGTAGAGAGTTTTCATCCAAAGATGAGTTAAAACGAGTGGTGACCTAAGAATGGTACAGTATCAGCCATGAAACGTGTGCGAGGTTAGTAAATTCCATGCAGCGTAGGTGTCAAGCTGTCATTAAAGCCAAGGGTTACTCCACTAAGTACTAAGAATGGTTCTATGGTTTATTTCATACGTATGTTTATTTGAAGAGCTGGCATCTGTATGAATAACAATGTGACGTAGGAAAAGGTCATGTTTTGTGATATTCTCGAATATTTTGTACTATATGTTGTTTAATATTGTGTTGGCATTGTAAAGAAATCTACCAGAAATAAATTTCTTAAAAGACAGTTACTATAACATCCATTTGAATGTCCAATATGTACTGCTGTTTTCACAGTATGAAACTGTATGCATAAGAAAGTGACATACTGTATACAGCAGGAGTCTGGAGACGATCCGGTTAGAGATGGAACGAGCTTTTCATCCTGGAGCGCCGTCGGCAGCAAGGGGATACTACCATGTTTAGTCGATATACGCCTGTAATTCCTATCCAGGCTAACACGATTGGTCTTGTATACAGAGACAACATCCTCCCACGCGTAGTTACTACCACTGTGGGTGAGGGCTTTACGCTAGTGGATGATAATACTCGAGCCCATCGACCCATAGTTAGAGCCCTGCGCGGATATAAAAAACAATATCCCCATCCGCACTTCCTTCTTCCGCACCCGCCTCCACATCCGCTAATGGTTATCCGCATCCGCAAAATGGTTACCCGCGGATAATTTAAATATGTAACTACAGTATATTTCACCCAAGGTATTAAAACGGATAGATCTGTTAAAATAATACAATAGGCCTGGCACCAGAACCCCTACCGTCGTAGGTTTATGAGGAATTTTCTCTTGCGACAACTACCGACGTATTGACCTTTGTTCCTTCCGTCCATTAATTGCGGGCAGGAGCCAGTTAGGCTCTTTATATATCACTATTCTCCCATACTAATGTCAAAGGTCGCCTAACAACAAGAGAAAACAAGAGTATACTTGAGCGAAATTCAATAAACGTCGTTATTTAGAAATTATCTGCAACATTATTCGCACTGCCATACAATTTATATCCGCTAACACACTAACTTCGCGGATATCCGCGCATTTATCCGTGCAGGGCTCTACCCATAGTGGTCAGGCGGATCCTTGAGACATATGGCACACAGCGAATGGTGCAGTCAGCATATTCTGCGGACATAGACATGACATGAACTACCCTGAACATGCGTGGCGTGAACTGAAGAGAATAATTGTCCCACCGTACGAATCTTCATGCTAACAACTGACTGAAGTTGCTATCCAAGAGTTGGATTATTTGTTTTGTATGCCTCATTGTGTTCAAACATACCTCAGAGCCCGAAGTGGCTATACACGGTACTGATCTGCCACACAATAAACGATCATTTTTGTTCAAAATCCCACATTACAAACATTGCGCTTTTGTCTCGTTTCCGTTGCTTTTGCGGACATGTCGTTTTCCTTTGTACATAACGAATAGTACATGTAATGTACGTACATACACATAGCATCATCAAAAATGAAAAAATAATTTGGCATTATCGGCACAAAATATATAAATGATACTTGAAGAACGCCTAAAATGAGTTTAATATGACCAAAAATATGCAGGTACGCAGGTGTAACATTATCTGTCTCTCCCCACACTCGCAGAGATCTGAACACACTAGGTATTCCCATTTATGTAAATTCGCTCTACATCTCCCTACACCACTCCGAAGTTTGCTGAGTGATCGTCAGATTTCCCAGCTGACTTGCAGGTAGACTTTCTCTGTCCTTCATCCACACTGGTGATATAGTGGATTGCCATAGCTGTGTCCTGGCTACTTCAGTTTTGCATTGAGCATTATTGTTGTTTGCACAAAGCTTTTCCTTTATTTGAGCCGTCTGTTTGGAGGTTGGTGACCAAGGACAGGGTGAACTTGGTCCTCTCTACTGACTTTGTTCCTTCAGTTTGTGCTATAACATCATGACGTACCCCAGGAGGAACAAGGCCTGCCAGGGAGTACAGTTTATAGACAGCCGGAAGTTATTCTGCATGACTCAGTAAGAGTAATATCCACTTGTTTCTCATGAGCTGAATGATAGTGATACCACACAGGGATAGCGTACCCAGCGGAATAACACAAGAGTTAATGCGGTTGTACGTAGTGTCTGAGAATGGGCGCCCCAGTTTGCCCCTATCAGTTTACGGAGTGCACTATGTCCCGTGGAGACACCCCCTGCGGGTGGGGGACACAAATGTAGGGTACACCCGCGGCATCCCCTGCATGTCGTAAGAGTTGACTAAAAGGGGCGACCTAGACGCGGACATGGATTGCGGTTTGGTACAATGTGTTGGACGCCCTGTGGGTGGGAGGGGCTGAATACATTCACAGGTAATCCCTGCCTGTCGTAGAAGGCGACTAAAAGGGTCATATGGCCATGGTCCCCTCTTAATTTTTATTGTTTTTTGATGGTTAGTTGTAGACCGATTCAAAATTTTTTATGTGTGTGCTGCTCGGAGATGGGGCCTCTTACGTGTGCGTTTATACCCGAAAGCTCGTGCAGTAACCACCCAGGAAGCGGCGGGTGGGAGCGTCATATACCCTGGTAGTAGTATCCGCCTACAACACAGGTCCCCGCACAGCCGAATGCCAGAAGGACTTATTATTATTATTATTATTATTATTATTATTATTATTATTATTATTATTATTATTATTATTATTATTATTATTATTTGTTTTTTATTTTTGTCGCTATATTTAGTGCTCTGTACATGCTATTGCGGCTGACTGGAGGGAGTCCTAGTGCTCATTGCCTCAGTCCTCCCGTATTAGGCATCGTCCAACATCGGACCCGGGGCAGTACCGGCTATGACCAGGTGGGTATTGCCTTGGCTGCTTGGTTCGGCTACAGAGACCCCTGATCGGAGTGGGTAGCATTCGGGGAGGATGATTTTCGGGCATGGCTTCGAAACGTCATCGACCTGCCCAAGGTGGTCCCCCACCGAAGTTTTTAAGTTTCGCTTCCCTGAGAGGTTCAACTCCCTGGGAACATGCGCAGCGTGAAGGAGTGGGATCCTGCTTCCCTAGGTTTCTGGTTGCTACCAGAACCAATGGGCACGATTTTAAGCTGGTAAAATCGATCCTTTTTAGTAGACAAATTGAAGGCGTCTACGGCGAACTTGAGGATTTCAAGAAAATGCGCAACGGTAGTTTGATTTTGAAGACTCGTACAGCACTGCAAGCCGATCAGTTGCTTAAGTGCGCCCACTTTGGCGAAATCCCCGTCAAAGTGGAGGAGCACAAATCCTTGAATCTGGTTCGCGGTTCCGTCTCAGTGGCGAGAGGGCATAGTCATTCCTGTCCTCAAGCCTGACCAAAATCCTAAGTACGCAGGAAGCTACAGACCTATTTGTCTCACTAACTACTTGTGTAAGCTATTTGAGAGGATGGCAAATCGCCGACTGGTGTGGTGTTTGGAGAAACAAGGACTTTTGTCCGATTACCAATGTCAATGTGGTTTTCGAGCCACTCGCTCGACCACTGACCGCCTGGTACGCCTGGAGAGTTATATCCAGCATGCGTTTCTCTGCAAACAGCATTTGGTGGCTGTTTTCTTTGACTTAGAAGAGGCCTATGACACCACATGGCGATATGGTATCCTTTCAGTCCTGCACCAATGGAGATTCCGTGGTAACTTGCCGGTATTTATTGTGAATTTTCTGTCCCTCCGTCTATTCCATGTCCAAGTTAGGAGGGCATATTCGCAGTACCACGTTCAAGAAAATGGACTCCGACAGGGATCGGTTCCTATTGTCACTCTGTTTGCGATTGCCATAAACGGTATTGCCGTAGCTGCTGGTTCAGCAGTAATACCGTCGCTATATGTGGACGATTTTGCTCTGCACTATAGCTCGCGTAACATGGCAGTCGCAGAGCGACAATTACAGCAAGCTATTAAGAGAGTGGAACGGTCGTTCAGTCGTCGGTCACACGGATGGCTCCAGAACAGAAACGAAGGTGGGCTGTGCGTTCGTTGTCGACAGTGATAGGTTTCTTTTTGCTCTCCCGGAAACCTGTAGTGTGTACACAGCGGAGCTCTATGCTATCTGTGAAGCTCGGCGGTACGCACTGCCCGATGAGCGCCGACACTTTCTTCTGTGTACCGACTCCTTGAGTTCGCTACAGTCTATTGATACCTGTTTTCTTCGACACCCTCTGGTGCAGCGGATCCAGGACCTGCTGGCCGGGTGTTCGGATGCCGGCACCAGAATCACGTTTATGTGGTTCCCGAGCCACATGGGTGTAGTGAGAAACGAGTTAGCAGATAAGGCTGCCAAGGAGGCAGTAACACTGCCCCCGTTGCCTTACAAGGTTCCAGCAAGTGATAATCGCTCTCATCTGCGATATCTGGTTATGTCCCAGTGGGAGAAGGAGCGGCAGGCCACTCCACTTCCAAATAAGCTGATAGCAATCAAAGGTACAACGAAGATATGGCGGACTTTCCTTCGGGCTTCTCGGAGGGAAGCAGTGGTATTATTTTCTCTTCGGATCGGCCATGGTATCCGAACGCACTCTTATCTGTTGAAAGAAGAACCCCCTCCGGTGTGTACTTGCACCGATCATCTTACCGTGGTACACATCCTTACGGAGTACGTGGACCTGGTCGATCTGCGCCGTATGCTAACACTCCCGAGTACCATCTCCCTCGTCCTGCGAGATGACGTGCAGTCAGCAGACCTCGTCATCCGTTTTATGAGGGATAGTGGCCTTTTTATTCCGTGTAATAATGTCCTTTGTCTTAGTGTATTTGTATTAACTGCGCTTTTATCCGTTTGACTATATTTTAGTTCGTGTTTGCGTATTTTAATGTGTTATTTTAAACTTCTGACATGAATTATTTATAAATATCTCTGTACTTCCAGGCAATGCCTTATTCCATTATCACCTCTATTATTTTTACTTTTATTAGAAAATAAGGCATTGCGAATTAGATCCACTGATTGTTTTAATCTCATAATAATTTTTCATCACCATTTATTTTAACTCTAGTCAGTAGATACCTTTTAACATTTTAATTATCATCTCGTTGAGACTTTTTCTTTGGATTCATACAATGTGCCTTGTAAGATAGGGTGCGATCCAAAGTTACTCCTAGGTATTTTCTGGTAAAACAATGTTTCAGGCGATCTCCTTCCCAGCTAATGTCGAGCTTCCGTGCTGCTTCCCTGTTTCTGAGGAGGAAAGTACGAACCTGCATCTTGGATGGATTAGGTTTGAGTTGATTTTTTCCTGTAGTCAGTCGAGATATCTTCCAGTGCACCAGAGAACAACTGCTCCACCTCTTCAAAATTTTCACTCTGTGCTGTCAGATAGAGACAAATAAATGTACTTTGGGTGTTAGGATTTGTATTTCTTTTCACTACTGGTTTTTAACTGGGGTAATGTTGGCTAATTCCTCAATTGATATCATCTTACTTGACACGTGTTATGTTGTTGCTCACTTCCATTATGTCTTATCTATAGGAACAGTATTTGCAATTATAGTCGGATATATCCAGTTACCCTTTATTTACAGTGTTAACATTAAACCCTAAATGACTTAAAATCCAGTTTACAACTATATTTGCAGGTTTAAAATTAACATTCTTCCGTCAACACTTTTTAGGATTTGCCGGTATCATAAGTTATGATTTCCATTTCCGTGTTGACGTATAACTTATATAATAGGAATTAATTGAGGGATGTTCCACCACTCAACACAATATATAATACATAATATTTATTAAGTGAAAACCGGTTTCGATTCCCTTGGAGTCATCATCAGTTCACAGTAAATAAATCAATCGAAGGGTCTTAACAACAGTCAACATGAAATCTGCCTTAAATATGGTTGACATGGGTTATATGACATAAAACACATTAATATTTACAGAACGTCCTAGGATCCAGGACACAGATGACTCTGTTCAACATTGTACAACGCACTGCAGTCATCTATTAACAAGACCTGCACCTGCCAAGCCGAACTTGTCTTTGGACATTCTCCCGGCACAAAATGCCATACGCTGTTTCATTTTGCTGGAGTTATTTTCCTGTTCTTTTAACTTATGATAAAATATGACCATTAGAAATCGTGTTATCGCGTTAACGAAAGCTAGAAATGGGTATAATTTAACTTCATGTTGTAAAAGGAGAACCAGGATAAAAATATGACATCTCGTGGAAATCGGAGCCTTAGTAATGTAATAACACTTACTTGGACATATTTTATAAAAAGCTATCAAGTTTATGCAAACCAGTAATTCTCAGTAATCAACTTTCGCTGTCAGAGATAAGGAACCAACATGCGGCTGTGGGTTCGAGGAGTAAGCCATTGAACATATCGCTCGTGGGCTGCAATAGTGGCAAAAGAAATATATAGCAAGACACCAATTTCAATCAGTTGCAATCAATCTTCGAGCTCTAAACATATGGTTCAAAAATGGGTTCAGCATTCGCTGTATATATTTTAAAACTCATATGTATGTTAGTTTTCGATATAGCATTGTATTTCAACCAATCCCCATTGACTGATTCGCCAGTCGAATCACATTTTATTGATCAAGTGTTTTATAATATCCTTGTTTATTTAACTTGTATTTTGCTTATTAGCTATGTCCTAAGTTAACGAGTATAGACAATGTTTGATATAAAGAAATAACTTTTGTATTGTAAAGGTAACTTTTCACTAAAGAACTCAACTCAAAAACTACGAAATCGGAGTTACTGCAGACTCTAGCATTGTCCGTAAATTTGTTTCATTATTATAAGCCCCAAACTCTCACGATAGTCCAATGCAATCTCTATATAATAATAAAAAATAAAAATAAAACATTGCAGCAATAGTGACATATCAAAACTTCTGGGTCATGCCTTCGGCAAGGGGAATGAAGGTGTCATTTTCAAGGAACATTTTTATTAACTGAACTTTTATCGAGCCATTTAGTACCGCGTGCCCTTCATTCCATAGATTAATCGTATGATTTCTGCATTTCATTACTAAAGGACACTTTGTACTCATTTACCTCAGTCTTTATTTTTGAATCGTGCAACTGTTGCAGCCCATGAACAATATGGCTTGCGTTGCCTCCTGAATTCTTACCCTCGTTTTCCTAATGACATACAGTACTCGATAACACTTCAGACTCCGGCAAGTGGTAACAGAATATTAATGCAATCATACAAATTTATTTATTTTAAAAATCACTCTACAGTTTTAATACATATAACTGTAAAAATTTGGTCACAATTACAATAACCAGCTTTCCAGATGCTTTAATACTTCAACTTAGTAACATACCCGAAATTGCAAATAGGCTATTCTGAGGTTAGCTTCAATCTTGGGAAGACTAATCCTGCGCCTTGATTTCATATTTCTTTTATGCTGACATACAGTATTTGAAGCTGCCTTCTTCCTTTGAGCGTGAGGTTTGTCGGAAAACGTCCAGTAAGGCACATGTTATTATACAGTACCTGTTAGAATGAATGTTATTCGTTTTGCGTACTACTTTTACGGTTTTTGAGAGCCGATGTGCAGGAATTTTTTTTCCGCAGGAATACTTTCTGTACTGTTACATCTACCGATACGGAGCTGACGTATTGAGCACCTTCAAATACCACCGAACTGAACCGCGGTCGAACCCGCCAACTTGTGGATTTTGAAGGCCAGCGCTTGTACTGTCTGACCCTCTCAGCCCGGTTGAAAGTGAGTGTATAGATCTAGCAACTTACTCCACTAAAAAGTTCCTGCCAGTAATCTGGTACTTACACTTTTATCATCTTGTTTTAGTATCTTTATTTTGTCAAACTCCGCACATTAAACCGAAGTGTTGAGTGAATATAAAAATTATTTTGAAAACTTGCTTAATGTAAAAGGAAAATAGAGTGGCAATGTCACATATCATAATATATGAGAATAAACTTGGTGTCACAGTTGAGGAAATATAATATAAATTGCTGTCCAGCAGGAATGGAGATCATCATTCAGAGGTCGAAATTTCGAACTTCGGCAATGAAGGAGGGTATCCACCAGGAAAATAGTCGATTTTACCGTATTTCAAATCTCGGGATACCTCTTCCACTTCTAGATTGGCTAATTAGTGATAAACAAATGATCATAGGATACGCGTTATCAAATATGTCCAATGTAACGAAATTAAATTTATTCTTCCTGAATTTCCTGTTACAGGGTAACTGTATGAGCACTTGGATGTGAAATATGCATGTTTTAAGGCCCAGTTTGTAGGTTTGTTTAAGAAATTATTTGTTCCAAGATTACCAAACTTCGTTCGACTTTTAAATTCACCTACGCGAAATAGAGTAATGATATCTCCTTTGGTCCATCAACAGGGATGCAAATAGCAACAAATCACATTTAAAAATTCATATCTCTGCCACTTCTGTAGGAACAGTTTTCACGGGATATATTATTTTGAGTCTTAATTCTTTTTGTTCAAGTTAATATTAGCAGTATCCACAATAGATGTTTAAGTGTACCCAAAGGAAATTTTACGCTATTAAAACAGGCTCTTAAAAAGAAAATGTTTTTCCTTCAACAATTTAGAGGGGGCGGATTAATGCAATTCTACTTGTATTTTAAGGAGGAAAAGTTCATTGTTTATGTCTTCCTTGTAGCATTCGGGCAGTTAAAGAAGTGTACGGAGTTTGATTGCTCTAGCTCCCATGGTCCTGAGAAAAGTGAACGTCACTTTCGGAAATGTAATGTTAACATACTTTTGAGGACACTGCAATTGGACTCGCAATATATAAAATATAGCCATTTAAAATACACTTTAGTTGCAGGAACGCAGCGCTGAGTGGCTCAGTCGGGTGGTATTTGAAGGTGCTCAAATATGTCAGCCTCGTGTCGATAGATTTACTGCCACGTAAAAGAACTCCTGCAGGACTAAATTGCGGCACCTTGGCGTCTCCGAAAACCGTAAAAGTAATTAGTGGGATGTAAAAACAAATGACATTATTATTATTATTATTATTATTATTATTATTATTATTATTTCCAGGAACATACACATGTATATTTTTGGATTCAGGAAAGCTTAATCTGTTCAAAGAAGTGAAAACCAGGACTTGTTAATGTTCATGTGCCCTTCTATGTATTAACAAGGCAGTATCAGAATTCAGTGTGCTGAGAATTTGAACGGAAATAATTTAAGCCATTTTGATAGGTTTTGGTGATCTCATAATTCAGTTTCCAAGTTCCTCAGAACCTGGATGCTGCAACATGGCGTTTCATAACTGCTTAGTTACGGAGTCTAATTTACCTCTCGTCATGATTGGTCTTGTTTTCCGAGTATATCTCTGCGCCGGCTCCATAGCTGAGTGGTCAGCGTCTTGGCCATCGGTCCTTGGCCCCGGGTTCTACTCCCGGCCAAGACGTGAGATTTTAATCGTAAACGGTTAATTCCCTTGGCTCGGGGACTGGGTGTTTGGGTTGACCCCAGGATTCCTGCAACTCGTGTATCACCCACACAAAATTATACTTCACCGCACTAACATGCAGTTTCCTGTACACAACAGACGTCTTCGACCTTTGTCGTAAGTCTGCTTTACAAGGGCTGCACCAGACTAGCTGTAGCCTTGCGAAATTATTATTATTATTATTATTATTATTATTATTATTATTATTATTATTATTATTATTATTATTATTTGTATGCGAAGCAGTATAGAACCAGAACATGCCCATCCCCAATGCGATGGTATTTCAACTTCGCTCTGGCTGTTATCATGTACTGTAAATCTGTGTCGATATGCAAGTCCAGTTTTTTTTCCAGTACCTGTTGACATGTGGTCATCTCGATCATTTGGTCACCTGTTTCTTTCATTCACTGAGAGACCAAGCGACTAATCATGTTGCTACAGTGCGGATTTGGACGGCCTCAACTCTCTTTACTTTCGTATGGTAGGTTATTTTCAGCCTCTTAGTCAGTAGTGCTGCTAGAAGAAACAATCGGGAGGGGGTTTATTTACCAGTGTTGTTCGATATTTTTACCTCGCCTGAATTTTTCACGACCTATTAACAGTGAAGTATGTTGAGATCTGAACAGTGCACTGTGAACTGTTCTTCCATATCTTCTGTACTGCTACTAGTTAACGTGTTAATTACGAGAAAAATGTTTTGTGTTGGCTGTAGGTTTCGCACATCTTATTTGTTTTATGTTTCTCTCTTCGAATTATGAATGTTAGTATTCTGGTAGGATTTATTTATTTATTTATTTATTTATTTATTTATTTATTTATTTATTTATTATTACTTGAAAGGAATTAAATAAAAGCCTTAGCTTCAAGACCATTACGGCCTGTTAATGACTGAGAACAGAGGATGAACGTTGACTTATAGAAGTATATGGATATCGTTCTAGAAAGGAAAACAAGCCGTGAAAAATGGGGATATGGATCATTCCTAATAGACTTTTCGGAAATGGGCTGAAATAAGACAGCCAAGGAACCAAGGAAGAGGAAAGGTTCGATGAATCGTCCCAGACCAGCCCGTAAGGGTCTCCTGGCTTACTATTTCGCTTGTGGTGATGTACGACCCAGCCCATGCTATGCACTATATTTGGTCAATTATGCCACCCATCACATCCTTGAGATGAAAAGTGAAAATTTGCTGAATTTCAAATGCATGGTTACTTTTTTTTTTTGCAAGTTGTTTTACGTCGCACCGACACAGATAGGTCTTACGGCGACGATGGGACAGGAAAGGGCTAGGAGTGGGAAGGAAGCGGCCGTGGCCTTAATTAAGGTACAGCCCCAGCATTTGCCTGGTGTGAAAATGGGAAACCACGGAAAACCATTTTCAGGGCTGCCGACAGTGGGGTTCGAACCTACTATCTCCCGAATACTGGATACTGCCCGCACTTAAGCGACTGCAGCTATCGAGCTCGGTAATATATTGTACTATGGAAACTCGTTGCCGATTGTGTTTCTCTCTCTCCGTAGTCCATGCCTGTCTTGTTTTTGGCTTCGGCTCTTCTTGGAAACACCTGTAAGCTTCAAAGTTTTTTATTGCGCAGGTCATGCTCATGCTCCTGGATGTCTTTACGTGTGATCTCCATTTCTTGCTGATCTTTTTCCACTTCAGGCGCCCTTGGTTTTCTTACCTTCAAAGTTGATAAAGATCCGGTTTATTGTTATTACCATCATTAAGCTTCTCTCTCTCTCTCTCTCTCTCTCTCTCTCTCCCTCTGTGTGTGTGTGTGTGTGTGTGTGACCTTATTTAATCTTTTCGGTTCTAGGCTTGCTATTCTGATAATGACTACATTTTGTCTATATATGTAAGTTATATAATCGCGTCCGCGCCTTGTAATTAATGAGTGATAATAGGATAGAGTTGGTACGTTGCGCAAAGACCTGGTACACTGGGAGGTCCTGTTTGTGAGTGGGCGGACAGAGAGACTTGAGGCCGCGAGTGTACTACCGAGGATTGTTTCCAAGAATAAACGGCCTTCCGCCCCTTGCCCTCCCCGCCTCTTCCCTCTTACTTCTCCTTTTCGCGGTAGCTGCCACTATAACACAGCTGTGCTGCTGGACCGCGAATCAGGTGAAGTAGGGCTAAAATTCTCTCGTTAGACGTCCTTAAAACATATTCTTCTCGCGGGACCTGATGCGAAGTGAAATAATTCGTAATCGAAAGGAGTTCTCAGCAGGGCACCAAAATAATGCTCACGATTCGAAACATGTATCGAAATAATTGCTGTGTAGAGGACCACTGACATGTTTTCTTCCATTGATTGATTTTTTTAAAATAATTCCTCTTGGATTCGTTTGAAGCTAATTCTTAAAGCACCCATGTATTTATTGCACCTTTAGTTATCGCGTTGATTTCTTCCTCGTGAAATGATATTTTTGAGTTATTTTAATTTATACAGCTAGTAACTGATGTACCCGTGTCTCGCTACGAAATTCTCAGAAAGGCTGTCTTTGTGGTTTTCCCAACTGAAGTCAACATACGTCATTACAATGACGTCAGTAGGAATGTAGCGATTAAAAGCAATGTTATCATATAAAATACTCGATCACATGAAGAACCGCACATTTTCTCACTGTTAACGAACAGTACTACGGTGCCGATCCCACAGTCCAAAGTTCCAATGCTGGAATGACCAGGCCGCAGACAGCCGCGAACACCCCTCTGCCATTATTCGGTTAAATATGCACACTGCTCATTCCAATCAGTGTTTCATAGTAGGGACTGAATAGTTGGAATGCGATGATGAATCAGTTTGTTACGTACCAGTAGTAGCAGATAATTTATGAACCGAAAGAATGTCATGCTAAAGAAGAGAGAGATCTAACTTCCCAGCTACTTCTCGTCAATATTCAGACAGGCAGTCACATTCGGTACGCAGCAGTAATCCCATCTATCGGAGCTGAGTGACAGCAGAAGACACAAAGCACAACACAGCAAACAATGGTCAATGTAATGTTACTGTTGATCAATTTTATGAGCTTTCTATATTGTAGGCCTTCACATTTAGTTTTCTTCCGACTCTGTGATATTAGGGCATTTTATACAATTATTTATAGTGTAGACTGTAGTTCCTTATTCCCGACTTTACATACCGATTTTCATTAAATTCTGTTTACCCATTTTTTCGTGACTCTGCGCTGATATGGACTTAGCAACACTAATCCAAATTCATGAATATCTCTGTTATCGTAGCCGCTACGGTAAAAATGTATAAGATATAAATGACCGGAAATTTAATACTATACAACTTTAGTTGTGTAGTATTTATCAATAGGACCACTAAACATACCGTAAATATATGAGAATTAAATTTTACGCCTTCCCCTAAACTACCATTTCACTCAGCGCGAATACATTATCTGCCCTAGATTGTAGCGACTTATCCCCCGACTTTACATACTGATTTTCATTAAATTCTCTTCAGCCGGTTTCTCGTGATGCGCGTACATACAGACTGAAATTACGGAAAATTAAAATGCGCATTTCTTTATTACTGTGGACATGACCGATACAGAAATACCATTCTTTTTAAATTCTGAGCAATGTACAGGCAGACTCTTTATTTTATGTATATTATATCGATTTACAGAAAATGTTTATAAAAACATTCCTAGCCACCATTCCTGTGAGAAAATGCAACTTATACCGTAACTGGAGGAGCCGTTAATCCGTTATTTCACTAATCAAAATTGGATGCCAACATCGCTCTACTGTATCGCGTACTATAATGGGAGAATACTGGAAAAATCTCTTTTAAAAAAAGTAGGTTTCGTGTACAATACATCTATAGATCAAATGGTCATTTGTAATAACTTCGGAAATAAAGAATAATTATTAGAAGTCTCACCTGAATTATACTTCTCATGTCTGTCTCTGTTTCGCGATGGACTGACCTTCGTGTGTTCGACTGTACTCTTGGCACTGACACTAAAGAGTAGTGACATCAGTCCAATTTCTTCTGTGTAAGAAATGACTGTAGATAACCTTTGCGTCATTCATATTATTGTTTTGTAGTTTGAAATTAGATAGTGATGCTGTGACAGGAATCATGCCTTTCATTGTTCTACCAGATTACTTTAGTGCTCAGTGAAATTATATTGGGACTCCGTAGAACAGTTATCTGGAGGAATTAGCTCCTGAATGCCTTTGAACGTAAGAATGGCGAGAAGCTCCCGTCGCGTGCTCTAATTTATGTAGGCAAAATACAATGGGTTAGTCAGCAACGAAACCCATCCACTGTATGGTTATAACCGCGTCACTCTTGGCTGAAATCTAGAAAAAGTTTCCTCCTTATTACTAAGCCCTTGGAAAGACATTCAGTTAAACCAAGATGTCCCCTGTGAAAAGCGAATTAGCCAGACTGGATGGAACCACACGAACATCTTGCAGCTGGCTACAACGAGAACTGGGTTGTATAGAGGTCTAAACCTTCTAAGAATTGGTGTTGGCATATCCAATTTTACTCTTAAACAGTGAAGCTACCGAGCTAGTTGGCCGTGTGGTTAGGGGCGGATTAACTGCTCTTGTACACTATGGATTTCCATATATCCCCACCTAAACTACTCCTGTTTTCTTGGATGTACAGTATATTACTTACCTATGGAATTAACCTTATACCGAGCTCGATAGCTGCAGTCGCTGTCGCACGCCTGTCTTAATCGTAAAGGGCTGCGATACTTCACCCATGATTTTCACTTTTGACTTCGTGTCCGTGAGTGTGTCGTTGATGAGTCTTAATGCATTTGGACCGAGCTCGATAGCTGCAGTTCCTTAAATGCAGCCAGTATCCAGTATTCGGGAGATAGTGGGTTCGAACCCCACTGTCGGCAGCCCTGAAGATGGTTTTCGTGGTTTCCCATTTTCACACCAGGCAAATGCTGGGGCTGTACCTTAATTAAGGCCCCGGCCGCTTCCTTCCCACTCCTAGCCCTTTCCTGTCCCATCGTCGCCACAAGGTGACTTAAACGAGAGAAATCCCTCTGTATTTATTTACATCCGTCCTGTCACCTTTCTTGTGTAATGGATGGATAAGTGCACATTTCGATTCTTCAGGTAGCTTTTCTTTTTTCCAGATGTCTAGGATTATTAGTGTGAGCTCCTCAAGTGTATTTGAGCCTATGTTCTTTAAGAGTTCTGCAACTATGCCATCTTCTCCAGACGCCGTGCTATTTTCGAGTCTGAAGATGTTTCTATGCATTTCTTCTTTGGCAGGTGGTGGAGATTCAGTGTTTACGTGTGCAGGAGTTTCTTTGGGTCATCTTAATGCTGGCTCCTAGCAGTTGAGTAATCCAGAAAAATATCGAGCCAACTCCTTACAATTATCCTGGTTAGACAACGCGAGTTTTCCGTCTTGTTTTTGGAAGCCTAAGTTCTGTGGGTGTATCCTCGGATTCTTTCTGCGTAAGTCCTGTAGAAGTCTCACATATTGTGATCTCGGAAATCTTTTTCTATAGATTTCAATTGGTCCTCGATATATCTCCTCTTCGTTTGTCTGATTACTTTTGACACTTCATTCCTTGTCTGAAGATACTGTTGTTGAGTCTCGAGCGACTTCTTACAGTTATATTTCTGAAAAGCTCTCTTCCGCTTTTCCAGTGCTTCTCCACATGCAGAGTCCCACCATGGGTGTTTCGTATTGTCCTTCAACGGAATCGTCTCTTTAGCTCTCGTAATGATCTTGTCATGGAACCATTGCCATGTGTCCGCCTTTTCTTCTTACCATTCTTCTTTTATGTCGGTTTCCTTTATCTTTTTCGTGTCGAACTTCTGAAGATGAGATTTCTTGTAGTGGATTCTTTTCGGGGTAAATTTAACTTTGACACGCAGTAAGTAGTGGTCAGAATCAGTATTAGCTCCTCTTCGAACTTGCATATCATTAATTTCTTTCTGTAAAGGATGTGTGATGGCCACATTGTCGATCTGATATTCTCCAAGAGATTGTAAAGGTGATCTCCAGGTCTTCTGTTCTCGAGGATGCTTCCTCAGATAGGTGAACATTATCTTCAGGTTGTTCTGTTGACACAGTTCAATAAGTCTCATGACATTCTTCTTCTTCTTCTTATTATTATTATATATATGCGTTAGGCCCTCTAAGGAGCACGTAGAACCATTAGTTAGCATTCTTCTTCTTGTTTCTCTTATCCTCCCAAAACTTCTTCATCCTCGCACTGTGAGTCTGTCGTCTTTCTTGAGTCCATGCCTCCTGGAGTTTCAAGTTTCTTGTACATTGTCTGGCTGCAAAGCTGTGCAAGTTAATTTAGTGTCTAAATGTAGCCCGTGTAGTTGTCATTGGGTCAACGCCGACTTCTGCGAGATCTTTTTGGGTGTCAGCAAGCCACCGTGCTTTATTTTGTCGGGTTCCGCTGATAATGAGGAAGATTTTCTTGGTCAGTCGCGAGTCGTCCATTCGTGCTAGATGTCCGTAGAATTGCATACGTCTTTTCCGGGCGATTGTAGTGAATCTTTCGGTCAGCGAGTAGAGTTCTTCCGAGCTTTTTCGCATCCATATTCCATCTTGGAACTTCGGTCCAAATATTTTCCTAAGTATTTGCCGTTCCATTTTCTCGATGCCATTGATATTGATGGTCAGTGTTGATGTTTCAATAGCGTAGAGTGCTTCAGGAAGAATTACTGTATGGTAGTGACGCAGCTTGGCTTGGATGGAAAGGGATTTGTTATTGTAGATATTCCAGGTGACTGTGTCGGCTTTACGTAATTTTTCGCCACGGGTTTTGTTGGCTATCCTGTCGTTACCAGTGCTTCCGATAATTTCACCTAAGTACTTGAAATGTTTAACTCGTGTGATATTGTCATATTTGGTCCCAAGTGATTCCACATTAGTGTTCTTGGAGTCCATGTATTGTGTTTTCTCATATGATATTTGGAGGCCAGTCTTAATAGCAATCTCATGCAGATTCTCAAGAGCGGTTCTGGCTTCCTCGGGAGTGCGGGTGATTATTGCTAGATCGTCAGCAAAGGCAAGACACTTAATATTGATTCCCTTATCTCTCGTTCCCATATTTATCCCGTGTACTTCTTTCTCCCATGTTCTAACGATCTTATCTAGTACAAGATTGAACAGCAGTGGAGATAATCCATCACCCTGCCTCACGCCTGTTCTTATCTCAAATGATTCGGAGATTTCGCCCATGAATTTCACTCTAGAAGTTGTGTTAGTTAAAGTCTGTTGGATTAACTTCGTTGTTTTGTTGTCAACACCATATTCATGAAGTACATCTAATAGGGTGGCACGGTCAATCGAGTCGTAAGCTTTTTTAAAGTCAACAAAAGTGACCACTGTTCGAATTGATTGGCGATGTTGGAGAATCATCTTGAGGTTCCAGATCTGTTCTGCACACGATCGGTGAGGTCTGAAGCCCGCCTGGTATTCTCCAATCTTCCATTCTATCTGTTGTTCTAATCTGGTACGGAGAGCACGAGAGAATACTTTGTAAGCAATTGAGAGAAGAGAGATACCTCGGTAATTGTTCGGATCTGTTTTGTCACCCTTTTTGTGTAGAGGATGAATCAAAGCAGCTGTCCACTCTGCAGGTATGATTTCGCTCTCCCATATATCCGCAATGATGGCTTGTAATCGGTCAATAATGACCTCACCTCCAATCCTGAGCATCTCGGCAGTTACACCATCTTTCCCTGGTGCTTTGTTGTTTTCCAGATTTAATACAATATTCTGTATCTCGTCATGTGTTGGTGGAGGTGAGTCATGGTTTGGGGTGGATATGCTGAATTGCAGTTTTTCGGCAGGAGGTTCACAGTTATGTAACGCCTCAAAGTACTGCTTTAAGGTGTCACAGTTGGCTTTTGTATTCGGCTCAAGTGTTCCATCGATGCGACGAAAACAAATACTAGGGGGTTTGTAGTTAGTCAGTTCTTCTCTAAAAGTTCTATAGAAATTTCGAGTGGTGTTCCTTTTGAAATCATAATCGATTTCCGACAATCTATTGAGGTGGTAGGTACGTTTAACTCGTCTAATAGTTTTGGCTGTTCGCTTCTGTATTTCTATGAAGTTACTCCAATTTTCTGGTGTTTGGTGACTATGCCAGTTCTTCCAGGCTTGCATGCGGGATTCCAGAGCTCTATCGCAATCGGCAGTCCACCACCTGTGTTTACGTTTTCGTGGAGGTTGGCCAAGTTTCTTCGCTGAGTCTTGAATTGTTACAAGAAGGGTGTCCCATGTTTCTGTGTTAGTCTGCATTGATTCCATGAATTCCTGTGCGTGATCTTTTAAGTATTCTGGATCATTGCGTGGTATTTTAGGTTTCTGATATCTACTTTATGGTTGTGAGAGCTAGACTATTGGGAAAAAGGAAAGAGATTCATTGGAAGCAACTGAAATGTGGATTTGAAGAAAAATTATGAGGACATGCAGGATTCAAAAAAGAACGTCAGTGAGCAATGGAGACAGATAAAGTAAATGGGGAAGGAGAAAGTTAAAACTTGTAGGTCATATCCTGAGACATAATGACTTCCTAGTAAAAGTCTTTGAACAATAGGAAAGAAAGGAAGGAAGAGGAAGACCAAGGAAGACATAGTTCGACGATGTGAAAAACTTGATGGGATGTGAAGATGTGGATTGAAGAGAACAACAGGATTGAGAGGAGAATGTTTGCTGCGACAAGGCTTAGCCTTTAGTGTATGATTATTGTTATGATTATTATGATTATGATGATGATGATGATTATTATTATTATTATTATTATTTTATCACCAAATGGCGCAATTTTTTCTTTACCTCTCGGTGTATTTAAAAGAGCACTAGGATTTCACCATAACGTAACGTGTAGATCCGGTTATAGCGATTATTCCTCAACTTTTCAAACGTTTTTCGAAATTTTCAGCCTGTTTAATATGGTGTGATGCTAGTTAAAATACAGTGCATCGCTAGTTATTCCTATGGCGGTCCCTCTCAGCCGCAGTATTCAGCTATAATTAATATGCATACTATAAAGTATCACCTAGTCGTCATAGCTTCCTTCAAGGCCGTATATCTGTCTTCTCCATTAGCAGTCCTCTGAAAGCATGTAAATGTCACCCATTGATATCATTAAATGAATCTAAGCAGTGTTGTACTTGTGGCAAGGGTTGGTTCGGTTTGAATAGGTTGATGATCAACACAGCCTATATGTTGTAATGCAAAAACATGTAGGTTTGGCAAGCAGAGGATGTTAGCCAACGATTTCAGCAAGTTGACAACAGTTTTATGTTGGCCGTAGTTTATGCTTAATATATGATCACACAGTGGAAACAATTTGAGACTAACCAGACTAAAAATAAACTTGTACGTTTTGAATGTTCAGGTGATTTACGAAGTGCACATATATAATTATTAGTCGTTATCTGTGAAATCTTGGATGTATTTTATTTACTACGTGAATCTCGAAGTAGTTGGACGTTGTCCATGCATTTCGTTGGCGCAGTTTATTATTACTGAGTGATTCAGTGCTTATTTAATATTACATTTTTCGTCAGTGTAATTTCAAAGTCTCTCAACGAAATGATTAGCACATATTGCTTTGTGCATTGTGCTCCGACGTAAGTTTTGGTCTAACTAGTTTTGTAGCGCACGGTATGTGTGTCCTGTTTGTTGTAACCGCTTAATCGACATCATTTACAGAGGTTGCCTATCAAAAGTGGTATATTTGTGCTCGATATGGACGTGGATTCGATTCCTCGTCAGGAATTCGTGAAATTTACGGGGAGGCTCATATTCAAAAATTGTAAAAACATACGAAGAGGCATATGGCCCTGAGGTTGAGGATCACTCAGTCTACACCAAAAATTTGATTTAAATTGATTTAAATCTTCCATATCCCGATAGAAATTGCGTTAGGACAAAGTTAGGCCCTAATACTTTACTCTGAAGTCGATCTTTAACTTCAGGGAAGAATAGTTATCTTGTAACAGATCCTCTCCAGCTAGAAGTCCAGCTATTGTTCCATTGATGTATAATATATTTCTTGATTTGTCGCTTAACATACCACACTGGAGGTTTATTATATGTAATTCCTATGTTTGATGTGGCGGCTAATTTTGCTAAAGAATCTGCTCTTTCATTTCCATCAAATCCTGTATGATCACGAATCCAAGACATACAGATGTGAGGACATTCTTCAGCTTCTGTTCTTGTACTAGCGGCTATCGGATTCATATTGTACTTGTTGTTAATGGAGCTCAACGCTGCTGCGGATCACTGAATATCTTCACATTCTTGTTGTTATTTTTACACCACAGCACTGCATTCTTTATGGCCCAGAGTTCAGCCTGAGAAACTGAGCAGCTATTTGAAAGCCTATACTGGGCTGAAAAAAGTTCAACACCATCCTGATAGACAACATAGGCACATCCAACTTAGTGAATTCCATCAGTTTGAAGTATGCGCGAGCCGTCTGTATAGGTTACAGTCATCAGAATGTGAACAATTGTTGCAAAGAAGTTTCTTCAAATAGCTAGGATGGCCAGACTGCAGAAAATGATACGTTCTCTCAACAACAGTGTTTAAAGCTGGTAGAAGTGATGCTTTGTGTTTCTTACACTGAGTAAATTCAGCTATACCGATTCCAGCTAGAAATAATGGCTCAATTCCCGCAATTACCAGAGCAGCTTCGGTAGAAGTACGGTAGGCCCGTGAGATTCGAAGAGCTAAACCCCTTTGAATTTGTAGCATTTCAACCTGAGTCCATTTCCTTTCCAAAATACTTCGAAAAGCCGAAACACAGTACAAAATTAGTGGAACGTGGGCTGTGTAATAAATTACTCGTAGAACCTCCGAGTTAAAACTTTTCCTTCGAAACACGGGGCAGGAGAAAAAATAGATGGATCCACTGTCTGAGCAGAACAAATTGATCTTCCAAACGTATATTATGACCATTCATCATAATGTTTGGTTCTTTTTTTTTTTTCAATTTTTTTCTTCTCGTGGTGAGCATAGCTTTGGTTGTTTAAGGATTAAACTGCAGTTCATTTTCAGTGTCCCACTGAAAAAGTGTCTAAGGCTGACTTAGCTCGGTTGCCCAAATTCTGTGAGCTATCAGCTTCAGTTAAAAGAAGAGCGTCATCAGCATAAGCTACGACCTTGCAACTAGTCGGAAGGGGCAACTGTAGAAACTCATCGTACAGGATATACCAAAAACCAGGACTGCAGACAGATCCTTGCAGGCATCCTTTATTGATACTTTCTGAAGTGAATTCAGTTCCAATCTGAAGTTTTACCTTCCGATTGCTGAAATAAGCTTGTATTAGCTGAAATAAGTTCCTAGGGCATTGCTTTTTCTTCAACTGAGAAAGAAGTTTTGGCCACCAGGCGTTATCAAAGGCGCCGGTTATATCAACTGAAATCAGTAAACCTACTTTCTTTCCAGAAAATACATCCTGAATCCATTCAACCATTACAAGAATAGCGTCCTCAGTGGATTTTTAAGGCTTGAAGCCATATTGTTTTGAGCTTAGATGATGATAGTGATAATACCTGTGGTACATAACACGATCAGTCAACTTCTTCAAAATCTTCCCTAGCACTGGAAGGAGGAAAATCGGTCGAAAATATTTAACAGTTAATTTGACAATAGCTAGTTTCCATAAGGTAGGGGAAAAAACTCAAGGTTAGACATTTGTTAAATAGGGTTACAAATAGGAGTGGCAAGCAGAAATGAACATGTTTAATAATGTTAGCTGATAGCCCATCCCAATCTGGAGCTTTCGTATTATCTTGCGATATAATAATGTACTCAACCTCTTCATATGAGAAGGGCAAGTCATCATCAGTGTCAGGAGGAAATTGAGATAAGTTAGTAGCTCTTTGCGAGACAGAATCGGCGGTATCATCTGGGGGAAATGCGTTGACCAAGACTTCAGTAGTATCATTGAATGATGTAGTAAACCATTTTCACTCTTGACTGTGTTAAGATTATTATTGAAATTTTCTGTTGTTTTTGAGAGTTTGTAAATCGGACCCCAAGAAAGAACTATCTGCGTCGGTGCGACGTAAAGCCAATAGCAAAAAAGAAAAAATATGTTTGTACTAGGTTTCTTCAGTAAGTTTCATTATAATGCCGAATAAATTGTTCACTACTTGAAGAGCATATTTCCAAAAACGTCCTTTCTCCACATTTTGAGGAAATTAACTTCTGGGTACATTGATAATGTCCATCTCTTTCTCCGTGGAGTGGTGATGAGTTTTTTAGGCAGAATGTCCTTTTTATAAGCATAAAACACGGTTAAATATGAGCTATGTTTCCAAAAGGTCTCTTCTCCACAGCAATATGGCTGACTGGAGTGCATCACAATTATGTTTACAAAATGTCTCTCCTCCTCTTTACTGTATAACAAGGACTGCCATTATTGTTTCAAAGCTGTCTCTTATCCTCCAATACAACTAGATATAAAGGCAATGCAAAACGAGCATTTTATGCAATTTCTTTGCAAATATGGTAATAATTGTGTAGTGGTAACATTATTGCATGACTATGAGATTTAGGAAAACAACTGAACTACTGGTGTAATAATACATTCAAGTCCTTGTACTTCGTGTGCATTTTTTGCTAAGTTATTGTGCTGTTACGCATGTTGTTTGGTATATTTAATAAGTTTGGACATACTTTTTGTCAGGTGTTTACTGTTACATTCGTTTCCATGCAAATACTGACCAGGCGGCTTATTATAGCCGCCAGTTGTATTTATAAAAGCTCACAATCTGTGAGGGCACTTCAAATGATAAACAGTCTAAAGACAAAGTTTTTATCTATGCATGGACTGAGGCAGATTGTGCCAAAGGTTCGGCACAGATTTCTTCAGCATTCTTTCACCGTTTACAAAATACAACCATGGAAGGGTACAGTAAAATTAGGCTGTTCGCAGATGGGTGCGGGGGCCAGAATAAGAATTCTTCCATGATCTGTATGCTTATGTACTCGTTGAGTGTCTGTGCCCCAAGCAACATCAAAGAGATAGAGCTCATATTCCCCATACCGGGCCACTCATTCATCCCATGGGATCGAGTTTTCGGAAGAATAGAACGTGAACTCCAAAAGATGGACACAATAATCCAACCTGATCACTATCTGAAAATTTTTAATAATCATGGGACTGTTTTCACGTTAGAGGATGACTGTACAAATGACTGGAAAAACATCTCACTGGCTTACATGAAGAAACTTCAACAGTGGCACTTCAGGTTCGCAACAACAAAGCTGATTATCATAAGGCACAGTTCATTGCCAAATGGCTACATTCTTGTCAGAGGCGAGCCACACTATAACAATAACATAGGAGCAGCGAAGAAAGTCCTCAAGCCTGGTATTAATTTTCCTGATTTTAACCTTCCTAGCATTCCAACAAACATTCCTATTAAAGAAGTAAAGAAAGCAGACGAGAAGAAAGTGCTAAGGTTGCATTTTGGTGATAAATGGGAGTCAAATCAGGACCTCAAGTTCTATAAAGACATTGTTAATAGAGACACTAATGAAGCTACTCTGAAGCCGAAGATGAAGGGGGATTGATGGAAGACGTGGATGTTGTTTAACCACTTTCAAAGATATTTCAAGTTTTTAAATCACTTGGGAACTTAAAATTTCATAAATGGTATTTACTTAAGAGTTAGATGTCTTAGATTACTATGAAATTCTTGAACTTATTTATATTAATTATGCTGGTTACTGGAACACATCACTTTTAATCTAGTAGTAAAGTTTTAGCATGTTTAATAAGAAATAATTTCAAATGTATTTCCAAAATTTCTCTTATCCATTTTATATTTCCAGAATGTCCCTTCTCCAACTAATTTGTATTAACATATAATTAACAGTATGGTCATGACGAATATAAGAACCAAGTGTGATGACTCATCGAGTTCAGGCGCGCCCCGCTAGGCAGCGCTAGAGTTTGGTAGCTCCACAATATCTATCAGCTGGTCTTCGGAATGGTGACACAGGAAACGTATTACTCCATAACTGATAAGTATATACACTGTCTTTTATAAAAAGAATGAGAGATTACAATCAAAATACCACGGCAGAGAACAATGGAAAAATATCATACACGAAAATAAGAGCTACGACTTTCAACAGATGTTGCGAAAAGCACAAGTTACTCGAGTGTATATTTACATAAATAACACAACTCCCAGCATATTAAAAAAACACCCATGAAGTATGTAAAGGTAATACTCTACTTACCGTCTCAGTTTGTCGGTTACTGGACTTTCGAAAGCTTGCGTGAAGATTTGGCGGATGTTCGAGATTGTAAATCTCGCCGGATTTCTTTCACTCTGAAGAAAAATCGGCACTTCAGATAATGATAAACAAGGCTGGGGATTATATCCATAACATGTTGAAGACAACAGCCAGCACCTGAAGGATCAACTGAAATTTTGTCTATAGAATGGATACAATCAAAAAATATTTCGCTCCACATCGATTTTGAGTTCAGTTTTTCACTAAATACTTTCTCGGCCTGGAAAAGAATGTCACATATACTTTTCGAAGGGCGTGCTAAACACACTTCATTATTGCTTGCACCGTAGTCTTTTATTTCGGAGAGAACTGAAAATGTACTATGATTATTTTCACGTAGAGAATGGGCACAGGGCGAACACTTAATAAATTAAGAAGAATGCTTAACAACGTACCCAGCCAAATGGTACACTAAACACTTCTCAATCGAAAAGCTTCGAACTGTGTATTTCTAACCTGCTTCTCCAATAAATTAATTCTCGATTTTGCTGAGTTTAGACTGGATCTAGCTCGATTTAAATTTCGATTAGCATTTTTAGGCGCCTTGTGAGCGATAATATTGTCTTTTCGGCATCAGAAAGCACACTAGAATAACCCAAATTTTGATCAACATTAGACTGACCTTTTAATTCTCCACTTGCTGCTACACTCCCGTCTTCAATCATCTTTCTTCTTCTTCTTCTAGTGGTGTCTAGATTCTTTTTTCCTGTTGGGAGTTTCACGGGACTTAATCTCACTTGAAAGGTATTTCGGCAAATTAGGGAAAATGTGAGGCACTGCTCCTGGACGTAATTTCCATCTCTCACGAGGCATAACCACTTTTTCAGCATTCACTATAAAGTTATCTGATTTTACTATCAAATCATCAGAGAAATGAACTTGATAAATTCTACTATTCCTTTCGTGGAATAGCTCTGGCCCATTTTTCAAATTTATTTCTATCCTTCGGTGGTGAAAAGAATTTTATACCATTAACTACTCTACCATAGCCTGACTTACAGCCAGGCACAAAACAGTACGGCGTGTTGAACTATTAATTTAATCAGGCCACATAACACACGTGCTTTAAGTGCTCAACACACAATGAACTGAGTTTAGGAACTGAAAGCAAAGGAAATTCAACTTGTTGACCTGAAATATCTCGCACAATAACATCTCCCGCACTTTCCATCACATGGTTTGCCGGTCTATTGATGCACGTGTTGGACACCGACGTTTGCAGTGCTCCCAGTGGCGGGTCCACAAACTACCACGCTATAAGAGTTGAGTCATCACACTTGGTTCTTATATTCGTCATGGTATGGTATTAAATGCATTCTTTGATTGTGGGGAATTATGGAATGTATAACAATTAGCTAGAAGAATGTTTGAGAGAGTCAAACTCAAAATTACATTTTCTATTCGTTTTTTCTCCATTCTGTAAACTAGACGCTACTGGAGAAAGGATGTTTTGGAAATATGCTCCTCACTTGATCTGGCTCGTATGTTGTACTGCAGGATACTAGGCTATGTCTTCCAGTATTTTCTGTAGACTTCTTTTAGCCGACAGCTGGAAATGACTACTTAACATTTTTAGTTTTGTAAATCCTTGTTACATAATTCGTGGAATTTACTGTTGATATATTTACAGTAGGTTTGAGAGTTATTATCAATGCATGATCGGAAAGCGTAGGTATATCACTAACTCTCCATTCAAATATAAATGGAAGAAGCGATTGATTACAGACACTAACGTCTAAATAACTCTTGAAATTCCTACGTACATATCGTCATTGCCGGGACAAAACCTCGTATGTGATAATATTTTTGGAGACCCGCAGCACATACATTATGAAGAGCGAGAATGCCTTGACAATATTCACACGATATTGCACCTTAGATGACAGAACCTTACCGGCCAAAGCTCTGAGCTAAAATGTTTCACATAGGAGGTTTTGTCCCGGCAGCGACGATATGTTGGTTGTACACCTTTATTGAGTATGATCAAATTGTTGGCACTGCAGAAATCGTCAAAATTCATTCCTTGAGCGTCTTCAACACGACTGCCCCAGGAGTTGTGTTTAGAGTTGATGTCTCCAGTTATTATCAATGTTTCCCCTCTCAAGTCGTCACATATACGCTGAAGAATATTTAGATCTTCTGTGATGTCACGAGTAGAGTCGAGATACACATTGCACAGGTAAAGTAGTTCACATTGATTAAAAGAGGTACCAACTACGACTCTGTCAGCAGGGCAATACGGAGATGCCAATATACAGGTATCTGGTTTTGATATAATAGCTACACGAATTCGCTCTCCGGGCGCATAATTTCTTATAATAGAAATGTGAAAGTCTAGTCCAAAGCCTACCACTTTGTTCTTTCTAAGACGTGGTTCTTGTATACATAAGGTTGCTTCCATTAAGATCATAATTTAAGAGAAGTTCCTGCGTGGACACAATGGTTTTAATGCAGGTTTTCTTGATAAATGCACGGATCAGCCATAATTAATTTTCTATTGTACAGTATCATAGATTTTCTTGTAAATTGGACAGTCAGTTGAAGTAGCAGGATGTTGAGAGCTTAGATATCCGGGAAGGTGTCTCGCAATATTTATTTGATTTTGTACTTTGCAATTTACAGATTCAGACCTCGTTTTCGGACACTTACTGATATTATGAGCTTCTGAACACTCACAGCAGCACTGTTGTTTATCACAGCTAGAGGCAAAAGGACCAAAACCAAGGCACTTGTAACAACGGATGACAGAATTATATTAACTGAACTTGCATCTCTTGTAACCTATGTAGAGCTTCTCGCAGTTTTGCAGGGCACGGAAATGATCAGTGAGAAGTAGGGTCACCTAATTTAGTTTTCAGTTCTCCCGCTAGGATCGCCTTTCTTAGACATAAGTTTTGAATGTCTTCTTAATTTCAGCATGGATCTTGTGAGAAGTGCTTGTGAAAATTCGCTAATGTATAGCTAATTATGATACGGAGAAACCACGTGTTCTGAATGTTGGTTATGATCCATTTTTTGTTGTAGTGCAAATAATCATGAATAGCATGCCATGTTTGAAACAGTTCAAGAAAATCTGTGATTTCATTGAAGCTGTTCCTGTCACCGATTTCTTCTAGGCTTACTTTCTCCAAACTTCTTAGGCCAGCAGTAGTGTCTGTCGAGAATATTACCTTAACCCCTGCAACATTCATCTTTTCCAAATTTGTAGGGTGTACTACTTTCCTAGTTAATTTCCGCACGGGTTTCACTACCAATCTTTTTTTTATTTTCAGGTGATACAGCTTTTTCACATGTTCTGCAGTTACCACGTTACCATTTACTTTAAAATTCCTGCTCAAGTGTTGTGATCATACATTTTTAAATATATGGCTGGGTTAAAAACTAAAAAATATAGGCCTGCTGGGATCTAATGGGTGCTGAATTTGATGTACAAGGTCTGCCTCCTTTCCATACAAGGAGTGAAACATAGCCACATTCACTTAACAATTCGCACGACTTGGAATCCACAGTCTTCAACAACCTGTAAGGCCTCGCGTGTTAATGTGGATAATTGATTTCCTGTCAGGCTGTGTGTAAAATAATATGACACAGGAATCCTGCAATGTGCGGAAAGATCTTGGAACAGAATGCAGAGCAATGTATTAGCAAGCTTGTCATCAATACCAACAGCATCTCTCTCTACATCAGTCATTCCAAGAATCATATCCAAATTCCTGTCATAGACCAGCCTTGATTTTATTGCCATCTCATCTGTGGTGAGAGAACCTACCTGTAAGGATTTGTTTTCTGCAATCAGACGAGCTCGCACCAAGGAAGTAATTCAGTGTGTCTTTTGGAATGGCCAATGTTAGTTTTTAAACCTTTTTGGTGTGGTAGGTGCAAAATATTAAGATATCTTAGGAACCTGTAGCCTGTGGATGACCTGTTGGACAATAATACGCAGACATTTGTTGTAGGCTATTCTTTCTGGATTTACACTTTTGTTTACAAAAAGTTTGAATCTTCTCAATCAGGAAATTTGCTTTCAAATCGCCTTGTTCAGCTAGTCCTGTAATTTTATTTAGTCTACTGTCAAGTCCATGTTGACTTTTTTCATTTTTGAATTGATGCATCCTTTCTTTTAAGTAGTAATAACATTTTTCTGCTTTTACAAGTGCTCTTTGTTTCCTACATTTTCAGACTATTCTTTTCAGTTTCAAACCTACTTTAATGCAGTATAGTTTAAGTTTAATAGAGTACTGTGTGTCTGTGGTTTAATATAATGGTTCACTGATAATTACAGGTGGAGGGTCATTCTCTTCACTGGCTGTAGATGTGGTTGGTTCCTCATGAAGTTCAATTTTCTTTTGAGGTTTAGCTTCATTTCCTAGTTCTGTAGCCTTCCTCGTATGTGGTCTTCCAGTATGTGATTGTGTTTGTGTCCGAAAAAATCTTGAAATACGGATGGAATGACGTTTCGGAAGTAGGATTTTTAATGCTGTGCTTACACTGTAATTGAGTCCGTAAAATGCCTACTAATAATAATAATAATAATAATAATAATAATAATAATAATAATAATAATAATAATAATAATAATAATAATAATAATCGTATGGCCTCAGCTACCGTGTGCAGACATTTCGATTTGACGCCATCTGGCTGTCTGCTCGTCAATTTCGACGTTCCGTTTTACACTAGGCCCACTAGATGGCAGACCGAGTAAACCGGATCTCTCTACTACAAACACTGGAATATACACTAGGTTTCCACACAGATCCCAGTCTACTTCCTTGACGAGAAATTGCCAATCATTTAGTTTTAAGTTCCTCGTCTTTCAGAAATCTGTGAAATGAATTACTATATCCTTTTGAGGTCCTTGATTTACAGTAAGGAACACTACAGTACACCTTTGTTTTTTAAGTTTATCCGATTTTCCGCATTTTATAAATACGTCATTAATTTCAGTCACTAAATTGTAATCACCCACACTAGCACAAGAAAGCTCATAAAGTACAAAAATACGTCTTGACACGCTCGTGAACGTTTGAATGAGTACTTTGCCCGCGCATATTTTATGACTAAGACGCGCGCACCTAGCGGCAAAACGATGCGTTTCACGAGCCCTTGTATAACAGCTTAATTAACGGCTTTACCGCTGGATTCTGCTTTAAAAAACAGTCTGTTAATTCTTTTCTGGCAAACTAACCTCAGTGTCGTGAATGATTATCCTGGAGTTATTTTTACGAGGAATAGTTACTTTCAGATAGGAATTTCTAGTTTCTCTGGTATTTACCATTTACACTCATCATTCCGTAATTCAACAAGTACGCCTTTATTACGTGTTTTCTTCACCCGATTCACACTATCCGCATATCCCTAGTACTTGTCGTGGACTGTAGCAACTTAAAGGTCTATTCAGTCTGTCACCGTTGTGATTTTTAGGGGATATCAAAACAACATGCTTAGTTGTGCTAACTACTGGTTTTCTGGTAATTAAGGCATCGGAGTAACTGACATGCTGTCCGGCCCCGCGGTGTAGGGGACAACGTGTCCGCCTGTCACCCGGCGGCCCCGGTTTCGATTCCAGGCCGGGTCAGGGGTTTTTAATTGTAAATGATTAATATCCCTGGGGACTGGGTGTTTGAGTCGTCCTTAACGTTGTTTTCCTCACTTTCAACACTTAACACTTCCTCAGCTATGGTGCATAGGTCGACGCCCCGAACAAATTAAGAAAAAGCAATCAAAGTCATCTCTGTACAGGCCATGAAGGCCCTTGGAGGAGTGGAAGGTAAAGGTTTCCACTATCCGTAACCTCGGCACTTCATGGAGTTGAGTGGTTAGCTCTTTGCCCCCAGGAATTAACCTGGTACTCAGGGCCATGTGCACCTCCGGAAGTGGAAATCTCGTTTCTTAAATTTTACGACTTCCTGACGGGGATTCGAACCCACGTCCTTCCGGGAGAACCGAGCACGCCTTTACCGCCTCGGCCAGGCAGCCCCTGCCCCGAACAAATAGCATTAAGAAAAAACTGACATGCTGCTTACCGGCACTTGTATCAGCAGGGACTGTCATTTCGAGCAACTGTCCTCTGAAGGTATGTATCGCTTGTTTGATCACATTAACCGAAGATAGCACTTTTTCACACCAATTTTTATTGGCTTTCAGAATGTTACCTATAAAGTTAATCTCATTTTCAGCAGAGAGATACAACTCTTTAAAATTCACATCCGCCATCTTGTAGTATTAATAATAATAATAATAATAATAATAATAATAATAATGTTATTTGCTTTACGTCCCACCAACTACTCTTTTACGGTTTTCGGAGACGCCGAGGTGTCGGAATTTAGTCCCGCAGGAGTTCTTTTACGTTCCAGTAAATCTACCGACACAAGTCTGACGTATTTGAGCACCTTCAAATACCACCGGACTGAGCCGGGATCGAACCTGCCAAGTTGGGGTCAGAAGGCCAGCGCCTCAACCGTCTGAGCCACTCAGCCCGGCTGTAGTATTTATCGATAGAACCATTAATAACATAAATATTTGAGAATTGCATTATAGGCCTTCCCCTAAACCACCATTTCACTCAGCGTAAATAAAATTGTTTATAACCTAGATGGTAGTGCCTCATTCTCCGACTTTACGTACCGATTTTCATTAACCCTACAATGCTCACTTTTTATATTATTCTTAAATTATTTCACACAGAAGAAATGGTTGTTAAACACTATAAAATACTTTTAAAAATCTATGTACAAAAACACAAGAAATATTCGAAATTTTCAGTTTGAAGCATTGAAGCATACAATGCACATCAGTGCCACTATTCACACATCACCAACCAGTAATTTTTTTAAGTCACTCTGGCCTTACAATAGCTGTTCTAACAATGAAATTTCTTAAAACTGTTGTTTCTGTTGAGACAGAGGTGAACATCACATTTGGAACATTTAATGAACGAGAAGCTCTTGCAGTTCGATATTTTACACCTCTGTCGGGTGTCTTCATATGATGGCTAGTGGGCAACATTATCAGTTCTGACATCAGATGGTGGAGCATATGCTGCTGGATCCCTCTTCTTCTTCTCTTCAGTTGCCTGGATCCCTCTTATTCTTCTTGTCTTAAATTGCCACCTCAACCAGGCAACGACGACCCCTATTCCGTCCAATCGATTTTCCGTAGTTGTAGAGGCAGAACGCAGTTTCAGCTTTGAAGTCAGCCAGATGCAGCACATCAGAAACATTCTTCTCCTTACACACTCTATTGTACAGGAGCCAGGTATTGACTACCGTAAGATCAATTAAGTGGTAGAACAATGTGATTTACCATTTTCTGGTCCTCATGATGATTTTATACCGTCCAATCAAGATGTCTAACAAGTCCACGCCACCCATAGGTCGGTTATAAACAGTTATCAGAGCAGGACATTGTACTCTTACAGTTTTCATGGTCTTCCAGTCATACCTCAACAAAAGCCAAAGGAAGACTGCCGCAAAATGTTAATAAGATTAACACAGATTTATTGTCCTTCCATATCACTGATGTGAGTTCAACATTCTGGACTTGTCACATATTCAGTGCTGAATCCACGTTCAGGTTTGTTGAGTTCTTTGTCGGAAGGTAGTCTGCAGATCGGAACTCTGTTCCGTCTTGCTGTGCCAAGAGAATGAATTCCCTTCATTGCCAGAAACATCATTATTTCAATGCTGGTATAGTAATTGTCAAAATAGACTCGGTGATTCCCATCTGGAGGAACATCTCGCATGAGTCGCACTATGACATTTCCACTTGCTCCAAGGTCTGGTTCGGTTTGCAGGCGAAATTTTTCGTTATTCTCCTTACCGGAAAAGATTTCAAACTTATAGCTGTAACCAGATACATCACTGAGAATAATATATCGTATAACCCCACTTGTGAGGTTTCAATGGGAGGTACTGCTTCATGTAATTTCTGGCCTTTGTTGCACACATTTGTTCGTCCTCGCACAAATCTCGCTCGGATGAAACAGAACTGAACTTTTTGATTCAGTTGTTCAATAAAAGGTCTCAGTTTATGTAAACGATCATACTCTGGATCAGTTTTGCTACCATTTTATCATTATTGTTGAAAATATATGTATCTGCGAATATCCTCAAACTGTTTCTGACTCATACAATCCCTAATTCTGTCGACGCCTATATGGTTGCTCCAGTAATTACGTGCATTTGGAACATGTACAAGTGACGAGTACCGCCAGTTCCTCTGAATTTCATAAGTCAGATTAGCTGGTTTGCTGGTATCTTTCTGCACAGAATACAAATTAGATTCTTGTTGTTTAAAGGGGCCTAACATCGAAGGTCATCGGCCCAAATTAGATTCTAAAACAATCATCTCCACAATGTCATCTGAAATAAAATACCGAAAAAATGAGGATGGTGTTTCGAGATTCATGAGTTCTGAAGATGGTTTGGCCTGAAATGTCATTGTATCGTCATCAACTTGTAAATTATCTTTCCTCCACTCCACCTTTGAACGGTCTATATATTTGGATTTTTCTCAATATTCAGTCTTTGACGCGTGTCATCTGAAGTTCCCTGTGGATCAAGGTTATGTTCATTTGAACAGTTTCCATCAGGCACGAAACCTCCATCACACTGATGCACTATAGAACCCAGTTTAATACCGTCTACCCCAGCTACTGTGTTTTCTTCAAAATCACATGTTAATTCTGTCCCATCCTACACACACACACACACACACACACACTCTCTCTCTCTCTCTCTCTCTCTCTCTCTCTCTCTCTCTCTCTCTCTCTCTCCCGAAAATAAACCGCTAAACGAACATGGTAAACTGTCCTCATTCTGTGTTCCTGCAATTACCAATGGTATGTGTTGAATATCGAACACTTCATCATCACTCGATACTTGTCTTAGTCCTAAATAATCTTCATCTTCAATGTCTGAATTATCTATATCATCTTCACTTTCATCCCAGTTTGCTAGCAAAGTCACTGCCTAACTCATCCTCACTATACATGCGATCCATGTTATAATCCATTTTCATTCAAGAGCATGTGCGACTCGTTGGCTGAATGGTCAGCATACTGGCCTTCGGTTGAGAGGGTCCTGGGTTCGATTCCCGGCCGGGTCGGGGATTTTAACCTTCATTGGTTAATTCCAATGACCCGGGGGCTGGGTGTTTGTGCTGTCCCCAACATCCCTACAACTCACACACCACGCTTAACACTATCCTCCACCACAATAACACGCAGTTACCTACACATGGCAGATACCGCCCACCCTTATCGGAGGATCTGCCTTACAAGGGCTGCACTCGGCTAGAAATAGCCACACGGAATTTATTTATTCAAAAGCATTGTAGCAGATCTGTTACAAACAAAAAATATCAATACTACGAGACACTATTAGGGTGCAGTTGTTCCTCTATGCAAAAATATACTTAGGAACCATCTGAAATTGAAATACGCAATTTTGTGTTCAGTAAAATAAATTATTCACAACACCATGTCACAATTCGCAGGAGTACAGCACATTTCATTGTTTCCTTGGCAACTAACCCGCGAAGACACTTATTGTATTCGACCTGCATTCTAGTGACAAAAAGTATGAACTATGTTGATACAAAGGATGTATCAGAGAAGATACAATGCGCATTAACAGCAATTAGACTTTGAATTCTACGTAGCTAAATGGTATCATATCTGATATATGGTGTGAGAGTTGCAGGCATGTTGGGGACAGCACAAACACCCAGCCCCCGGGCCATTGGAATTAACCAATGAAGGTTAAAATCCCCGACCCGGCCGGGAATCGAACCCAGGACCCTCTCGACCGACGCATTGTAGGGTTAAATTATCTTCAGTCATTTTCTCGTGATGCGCATACATACATGCATACATTGCATATTACTCGCGAAACTTTTAGTGATACTTCCTTGTATGGGGTGGCTAGGAAGGAAGCGGCCGTGGCCTTAATTAAGGTACAGCCCTAGCATTTGCTTGGTGTGAAAATGGGAAACCGCGGAAAACCATATTCAGGGCTGCCGACAGTGGGATTCGAACGCACTATCTCCCGGATGCAGGCTCACACCTGTGCGCTCCTAACCACACGGCCAACTCGCCCGGTGTGTACGGGGTTGAGGAGTTAGGAGGGAGCTAGCTCGATTCCGGTAATACTGCCAACTGAATGGAAATGAAATCTGAATTGAATCGGTAGTATGATCGAGCGTTAGAAATTTTCTAAACCTTTACTGTCTTAAGCTAACAACTGCGTCACACACACATTATATAACATTTCTCGAACCGAATCTTGTTACTAGCATGAAGTCCGGCTCAATGGCTAAATGTTTAGCGTGCTGGCTTTTGGTCACAGGGATCCCGGGTTCGATTCCCGGCAGGGTCGGAAATTTTAACCTTAATTGGTTGATTTCGCTGGCACGGGGACTGGGTGTATGTGTCGTCTTCATCATTTCATCCTCATCACGACACGCAGGTCGCCTACGGGTGTTAAACCAAAAGACCTGCATCTGGCGAGCCGAACTTGTCCTTGGACACTCCCGGCACTAAAAGCCATGCGCCAATTCTATTCCTAGCATGAATTCTATATTTTGGCTTTGCTGTGTAAACAACAGTATACCCTACTAGTACGTAAAGTGTATGCCAGATGTCTCACGGCTTTGTGTTCAAAGGTTGCCAATACGAATCTCGAAGATTGCCGAGGTCTACCCATTCAGCACTAGGGAGTCCAGGTATCACTAAAAGTGTCGCCAGTAATACATACATACATACATACATACATACATACATACATACATACAGAGATGACGGAAAATTTAAAAGTGCATTTCCTTGTTTCTGTGGACACGACCGATACAGAAAACTATTATTTTTGAATTCTGAGCAGTGTATAGACAAAACTCGTATTTTATGTAAACAGATAAAATTAATAATGGACTTAAAATTCCAAAAACTATAAATTCTATTCAATATTGAAGTTCAATGAAGCTAAACAAAGTAGGCATACATGGAACACACCGTTGCACTTTTCATTTTATTATGAACTTCGAAGAACACACAATTGTGTATTTCCTTATCAAAACAGTGGATTACAAAATGTTCTCTTAAGTACTGGAAAGTGAATTTTCTGTTTCCTCTGAGACAGATTTAAAGTATACTAGCTGATGTACCCGTGCTTCGCTACGGAATTCTACATTTATACAGAATTTAAATGAAGTAATTTACACGTTGTGAATAAGATTTTATTAAATGACATTGCTCATAGCGTTACCAGAGAAACGCGACGGGAAGATCGCCATACGTAGATTATTCTGGGGTTGTCCCACCTAACATGCGATAAAGACCGTTTTAGGGAGTTTTCGTTGTATTGGAAGGTCATCTTGCCTACTGCCAGTCACAATATAGTTGGGGAGTTTTCATTATGGTGGTAGGTCCCCTTGTCTACTGCCAGTCGCAGTTCAGTTGGACATTTTAAATATAATGGCATTAAAGATAATTACAGAGTCAACAAAATCGAAGAAGAGAACAAAAGACAATACATCAAGGCTAATTCCAACTAAAATAAGATAATGACGTCATTATTCATGTTCGAATATGATATTAACCCACTGGAAAGTCGCGTTTAAAAGCATTGATCTCATACAAAATTCTCGATCAAATTAAAAACGGCTCAGTTTCTCACTTTTCACGAACAGTACCGTACTATACTACGCTGCCGTTCAAACCAAGCCAGGTTCCAGAGCTAGAATGACTCAGCGAAGCAAACAGCGCTGAACACTGCTCTGCCGCTGTCCGTTAGCGACCTCCCCATTCCTATAACTATAATAGATAACATAGCATGGATAGAATACCTGGAATACTGTGATGAACCAGAGGAATGGCATTCTAAAGAAAGAAAGTTGCCCAGCTCCCCGATTATTTCCCGCCAATATTTAGGCAGGTTGTTCTACTTGGGTAGCTAACTCCCTTACCTCACGCGGTACGCAGCAATAATGCAATTTATCGGGCATGTGCAGACAAAGCATATCATAACAGACAATAGCCAATGTAATATTGATGATGTACTTTATGAGCTTTCGATATTTTAGGCCTTTGCATTTAGTTTTCTTCTGACTTTCTGATATCAGGGCATCCAATATGAACGGAGTCCTTCTTCCTCCTTTCATGACCGACCTCCTCTTGTCTTATTCTTCAAGCGATCTTTCCTTCACGACCTTTTTCTCATTCCGATAATCATCTTCACAATTGTTCTTGTCGATGTGGGCTAATGACCACGCAGCATTTAACCTTAAGACATTCACGACAGAAACCACCACCATCGCCATTCAACACTATTGAACAATATGTCCATGTTAGCGATGCCCGGTGTTGATATTGACTAAGCAACAAGAATATAAGTTCAGTGTTCTCCCTGGGATCTTTTTAATGGGTGCACCGTCCTGCCGTTTTTACAGACCGCCCGGCTGACATAACCTAGATATATGTTAGTTACATAATATATATTTGAGTCGTTGGGTGCTCCGAATTGAAGCGTAAATGCTGTAAAACTGCTAGAATGACTCAGCCACAAACAATCATTATTGTCGGCAAAATTGCATCAATATTCAAATATTTAGCTTGACTATCGCTTGGTGTCGTGCGCGAGCGGTGTATGGATTAGCGTGGAATCGCATACGAGCACTCGGTTCCGCATGGTGTTACAAACCCGTATGGCAGTCTACAACAACCGAGTGATAACTCGTAGTTATCGGCTTAAAGTACTTTTCCTGGATGAATATCAGTAAATCTCGATTCTGATACAGAAGTACTTCTCAATGCAGTGCTGAAAATAGTGTCTGCCATCACTATCAAGCTTAACATTGACCGAATTACTGCCAGCAAACGCCGACAGGGCTCAGGAAAACAGTGAGCATAAATGGGTCGCTTTCAGGCAACTTATTTTTCAGAGGAAGCAAAACCACTTTATTTATTTATTTATTTATTTATTTATGTATTTATTTATTTATTTATTTATTTATTTATTTATTTATTTATTTATTTATTTATTTATTTATTTATTTATTTATTTATTTATTTATTTATTTATTTATTTTATGGCTAGTACATAACTCTACATACAAATATTAAAAGAATATAACAAACAATATAACACTTCAATCAACCAATCTCAAAAATAGATCACAAACTGAAATCTAAACTGTCCAACCATTGTACAACCCTGTCAGAAGCACACACAACCTCCTTCAACTGACCGGAATATGACCTCCTTGGACATGACCAGGATGTAGACAAGTGCTCACCGGAGTGTGTTTGTTCATCACACCTTTGTTTTGTCAACTAGAATACTCTTAATTTGTTACTTTACTTACATGCCAGAATTTGATTCTTCGTTTAATATTTGGTTAATGTGTGTAGTATTTATGTAGCCTACAATGCTATTGTCTTTGCTATTTGCTTTACGTCGCACTGACACAGACAGGTCTTATGGCGACGATGCGATAGGAAAGGCCTGGGAATGGGAAGGAAGTGGCCGTGGCCTTAATTAAGGTACAGCCCCAGCATTTTCCTGGTGTGAAAATGGGAAACCACGGAAAACCAGCTTCAGGGCTGCCGACAATGGGATTCGAACGCACTATCTCCCGATTACTGGATACTGGCCGCAATTAAGCGACTGCAGCTATCGAGCTCGGTTATTGTCTTTGTATATGTCAATAGTGTGTTTATTATTATTATTATTGCACGCAAATTAACAAATTACTGAGCCTTATTAATTATATTGGTGAAGGGCAGTTCTCATTTAGAAGTAACACACTTAGTTTATAATGAAGGAAGGAATGAATGCTGTGCACCCCTAACGCATCTCTGAATTTCTCCGCTCAAGTCAGCGTGTGCCAGCCGAGACCGCACGGGAGTAAAGACACTGCACGCAGCTCGCCTGGCGTGCGCTTGACCTAGACATGCCTGCCATACAGTAACGGCTCCGTAAGGCATGTTATCACCATGACTCGCGCATGCGCGGCACCCGCCGCTGGAAGAGCACCAGACCGATGTGCACATGCTTGCAAGGCTGGACGTTCGAAGCATAGAACTCAGCAAATTTAAAATGCGGCAGATTGAAATTCGAATCAGTCAGATATCGAGTAATTAAAGGGTAACATGGGTCCCAGTTCCGGATTCTGGATGTTTCACATGTACTTGTGTTCGTGTACACGAGCCGCCGCTGCTCACAAGGTTTTTGCTTAATTGAAAAAGAAATCCTACCACCTAACATGCGATAAAGACTAGTCCAGACCTTTATCCTTCCTATTCTCGACTACTGTGACGTGATTTTTGTTGATGCAACTAAGGAACAAACGATGCAATTACAGCGAGCATTGAACTATTGTCCTCGATTTGTTTTTAACTTGAGCTATGATATGCAAATAACTCCTTACTGTTGAGAACTTCACTGGCTAAAATCTGATAAAATGTCATATACTTGTATTAACACACAAACTCCTGCATAGCAGCTCACGTTCTCTGTCTCGTTCATAACTGTAACGCTCGAACTGGCGCTACCCTTCCTATTCCTATTCACCATGCATCTAGCAATTCTTGTACTGTGACCGGTTCCAGACTTTTAACAATCAATGTCGGGGAGCCCGTCTGGTGGCTATGTTAGTTACGGCGTTAAGTCTATATGATCTGACACCGTGGTTAGCCGGTTCGAGTCCCGTTATTGGAAAACATTTTCACCGCCGGAATGTTGACCGGCAGCGAGGGACAGGTCGTGATATACAATTTCTAATTACAAGATTGCGTGCCAAAAGCCTGGATTCAATTCCAAACCTCTCTGTTCATAGGGAGTGAGGTCATATGAAGGGTCATAGGAAAGAAAAAGCCAGGCAAGTCGAACGACATTTTAATTCAAGACGTTGCTAGATAAACAAAGTTAAAAAATCACATGACTTCAAAAATCCAGGTTCGAAATGTAGTAAACTGAATTAAGCTTGGCCGGATGCCCAGTAGGCTTATATCAAGGCTAGCTCAATTACGACATAAAGCTACGTACCTGTGTTTTTTCCCCTGACCCTTCGTACTGCGCTGTTGATGGTGATTTGTCCTTGGATGGGACGTTAAGCCTTGAGCAGACCCCTTGATGTTACTCAACATCGGTTTCACCATCTTCCTACCTCTCATCTCACGCCCAGACACGCAGGTCGCCCATGTGCGTCAAATAGAAAGACGACTCAAACAATCCCGGTACTACACGATAAATGTCACGGACAGTGATTCCCTTAGCTAAATTTATTCAAAAGATCTTGCCGAGATTACCTGTTAAAAGCTACCGGCTGACGTATGCACTGTTCAGCTGAGGGTGTGAATGACGAAGGATTGAGAGTGTTTTTCTAAGATACGTAGACCTAGATCACAGTTGATATGTATATTTGTGTGGGGGTAAGGGGGTGAGAGGACCATGCACCCTAACTTCGCCACTAAGAAAGAAAGAAAGAAAGAAAGAAAGAAAGAAAATAAAGTTGAAACCCCCACTTGGTGAAGGCATTTCACTCTTCTGCTACTTCTTGGAATTCACATGGGTATGCAGTGACTATCTCCCACACATGTTCCATTCTTTACTATTCCTCTCAATAGAAACGATAAATGCGTTCAAGAGATTAATCACGTGACTTTTAATTATTTCAAGAGTGTGGAAACATTTGTGTACCTTGATAGTCAAGTGTTCTGAACACCGTTTCATTCTTTTTCGTCTCATTTTAATACACTTTTTTCTCCCTCTCGCTGACTAATAATATTCTAGCGACGTCAGTAAATACGCAAGTTCAAGGTTGATGCCTAGCCAAGTGCACGGTCACTCGTGTTTTTAGCTCGTTAAGAAGCTGAAATTTTTGTGCGAACTACCACATTGCCAGTGTGACACTGTTAATTATAATGTTGGCATGACCATACTACTGTAATTAGACCTTGTTCTAAGTACAAGTTCATTGAGATACTCAAATGTTCTGGACATAACTGTCGTGTTCTCTTGAGATATCAGAATTGAGCCGACGTTCTCATAGAGGAACCGAGTGCTAAACTCTCGTCCTCTTACGGCACATAGATGCTATATTGCATTTCCCAGTAATGAGTGCTGCTTTTACATGTTTGTAAAGAGAACCAAGAAAGTTTAAAGATTCGTTCGTTTAGACTACGTATTTTCCTTGTCCACAATTATTTTCCTTATGGTTCCAGCATTGTGTAATTGTTTTTGCTCTGGATTTATATTAATTATGTGGAGAAGATAGAACATCTCAACTGATCACGAACCTGCTACGCAGGCCTAGCAGGGGGAGAGGTGATACTCCCACGTGGCGCGTCCCAGGTGGCGGATAGGGGGGTCCTCACCGGCTTGCCGGCGGACTTGAGGGAAATAAAATACCTCTCGCGGACCAAACACACACCCCCTGTGGGTGGGGGAGGCAGACGAATAATACACCCACGGTATCCCCTGCCTGTCGTGAGAGGCGACTAAAAGGGGCGACCAAGGGTTGATTGTATTAGAACCATGAAACTACTTGTGATTAGTACCACCACGCGGAGAACACCAAGGGTTGCTTTTACTTGTGCGTAGTACCACTACATTAGGTACGAAATTGGTCTGTGATTAGTAGCACACAGGAGCACCGTGCGGTCGGCTTTTGCAGTACCTGTGATTAGTACCACCATATGAGCAGGACCATGGGATGATAGCTACCATGGTTCTGCCTTGCCTATGATTAGTACCCACTATATGAGGAACACCACGGGATAGGGAGAGGTCCCTGTGGTTAGTACTCTTCTGTGATGAACACCATAGGTTTGCGTCGCCTGTAAATGGCGCCGCAAAGTGAGAAAAAACATAGGTCTGTATTCTCTGTCGAATTTCATAAGCTCTGAGTAGTACAATAGTGTGTGGAATACCGCAAGTCTCTGCTACTTTTGATTAGTACCGCATCAGAACAAATACCATGGTTCTACTTTGCTAGCGATCAGTACCGTTATGAGGGACCGATAACTTCGATTTAGGACGCCCTGTTGACTGCACGCATAATCAATTGTGTTATGCTATAGCACTAGTCCTTTGGTCAGTAATACTATTTTGTCACGTCAGTTTATGTGAATGTGAGACCTTGCGGGTCGCATCCACTGATTGTTTTAAATTCATGTCCATCCATACATTCTTCGTTCTCACGCTTTTGAATTCTGGTCAGTCTATAATTTTAGACTTTTAATATGTCATTCCATTTCGTCTCATTTCGTACCATTAGGGGCCGATGACCTAGATGTTAGGCCCCTTTAAACAACAATCATCAATCATCTCAACTGAGTCAAGTTATCTATGAATAAGTAGATATAGTAATACCGGTACCTAAAAGAACAGCCGGGAGTACCAATACTCACGCTATAATAAACAAACCCCATGGCGCCACTGCCTTGATGAACCGCCTTGGCGTACCAAGTGACAGTTGCTCAGCCCGAAGGCCTTACAGATTACGAGGTGACGAGTGATAAGCGAATTCTTTGTTTTCTACACCGGGACTAATATTACATCATAAGGTTGCTCCTCAATTATTCTCACCTAGACTGAGTGAAACTCGAACCAGCCCTCAGGTCCAGGTAAAAATCCCTGATCTGGCCGGGAATTGAATTCGGGGTCTCCGGATAAGACACGCTCGCTACCCCGAGACCGCCAGGCCGACTCATACGCTCTAATAGGTCGGAGAAAGTACCAGCAACCATACTCGCTACTTTCATGTCTGTTACTTCTAACTTATGCACAATATATCCTTCCTGAGTCCACACAGCTTTCACTCCCGTAAAGCAAAGTTAGTCTGAAAACAGACTTCTGGAAAGATAGTTGTTGTTTTTTTTTTCCGGGAAATGACTTCTTTCTTAATTAATGCTGTTGACCGCAAATGCTGTTGATCTCACTTAATATACTACCATCCTGGGAGAATACACATTCTAGATACTTGAAATGATCTACCTGTTCCAGTTTTGTATTCCCAACCTGACATTCAATTCTCTTTGGTTTCTTACCTACTGGACATCACTTCAGTCTTGGAAAGGCTAATTTTCATATCATACTCAGTACACCTGTTTTCAAGTTCCATGATACTAGACTGCAGGCTTGCAGCACATTCTGTCGTTAAGACCAAATCGTTGAGGTAGGCCAAACTACTTATTACATTTCCATCTAACTGAATCCCTCCCTGCCACTTTATACCTTTCAGAGGATGATCCATGTAAACTATGAACAACAAAGGTGAAAGATTACAGCCTTGTCTATCTCCAGTAGAACCTTAAACCAACAACTCACTGTACCATCAATTCTCACCGCAGCCCAACTGTCAACATAAATGCCTTTGATTGCTTTAAATAATCTACCCTTAATTCCATAGTACCCCAGTGCGGCAAACGGCAAACATCTTTTCCCTTGGTACTGTCATATGCCTTTTCTAGAGCTACGAAACATAACTGTCTATTCCTCTTCCAGCATTTTTCAGTTACCTTGCGCATACCGAAAACCTGATCCTGACAGCTCCTCAGTGGTCTCAAACCACTATGGTTATCATCCAACTTACTCTTAACCACTGATCGCCTCCTCCCTTCCAAAATCCCAGTGAACATCCTGCCTGGTATACTGATCCAGTGTTCTCCCCAGGACCTTTTTAATGGGCGCACCGCCCGGCTGTTTTTACAGACCGCCCGGCTAACATAACCTAGATGTGTGCTAGTTACATTATTTGAACACATACAGTAGTTGAGTCATTGGTTGTTTCGAATTAAAATATAAATACTGTGAAACTGTTTATTTAAATGATAAAAAATCATTGTTGTCAGCATAATTACATTGTAGTTTAAGTGTTTTGCTTCGCTATAACGTAGCGTTGTGCGTGAGCGGCTCTTGGATCAGCGTAAATCGCTTGCGAGCACTCGTCTCGATTCCGTATGACGTCACAAACCCGCACGGCACTCCACAGCAGCGGAATGGCAAGCACGATGATACACGATTATGAACGAGCGGTAGAACACCAGAAGTTCAAAATTCTCTGTCAATACTTGAATTAATAACGATTAGAACAAATTCCATGCAATACAAATGGAAGAAATACACCGTATAATATTGGCCAGGATCGTTAGAGACCATTATAAGAACGAGATGGTGATTGTGATCTATTAGTAGCGTTCTAAAACACAAAATTCTAACTACATTCTCTCAATATAGAAATACATTTACGAATCAATTGGAGAGGATTATGTTGCAGCAGCATTATTAAAGTCATGCATCCCAATGTGATGCTTGGTACCGGCATCCTCCCAGTCACCTTGGTGAATTCATTAACAGTGTTATACTGATAATAATAATGTTGCCCTTACGTACCAGTAACTACTTTGGACGGTTTTCGGAGACGCCTAGGTGCCGGAATTGTGTCCCGTTGGAGTTATTTTACGTGCTAGTAAATCTACCGAGGCTGACATATTTGAGCACATTCAAGTACTACCGGACTGAGCCAGGATCGAACCTGCCAAGTTGGGGTCAGAAGGCCAGCTCCACAACAGTCTGAGCCGCTCGGCCGGGCAACAATATCACTAGCAGCTACACAGAAATTACTGACATTCAGTCCTTCCATACTTAACTTCATGAAGTGGTAACGCGAATGAGATTATGCTAAGTTAAGATTTAACCGAGTTTGGGGTTTTGTTCATTATTTTATTCTTGATTTGAAATGTATGTACTTCGCATATATTGAACCATATCGTTGTCTTGGAGTCATTAAGTGTTATTTTAAACACACTTCCTTCGTTACATCACGATTTCATTCCCGCTAGTTTCGTTGTTACAGATAATTTTACGAACGGTCAGAGATACCGATGCGTGTTCCCATGGACTCTATTCCGGCGCAGTGTCCATTTCCAGGCATAGAACTCAACTCGAGTCAGACTTTCTCGACTCCACTCCATCGCTAGCTTATCACAACATTTTACCAAATCCTTCAATACAATATTTAGTATTGCGCATTTGCTGTGGCAGCCATTTTGACGGAAAATATCGATCTACAATCGAATATGAAACATACGAATCGATAGAGTATGTGTTAGTGTTCAGTGTCACCAACTTAGTTGTTTTCGAAGCAAATCTGTTTGTTCGGTGGTCTTTTTGTTTCTTTAACATTTACTACTGCTAACAATGGACTTCAGTTGAATATAGTTCCGATTTAATTACATTTTAACTATTGTTGTCAGTGTTTTCCATTTGTGCTTTACTTTCTAATTCATCACGAATATTGGTATTATTTTCAATCTTTTGCCGGGAATTACCTAAATGAACTGCCCGTTTCTTTCTTCGTGTTTTTGACGCCAAATTCTGTGTTCTCAAAATGAGTAGGAAATCTCGTCAAACATCTACTCTTCTAAGTTTCTTCAAGAAAGAACCTAGTAAAAGTAATAATTCAACACCAGGAGAGATTTCCGAAAAGGACATTGCTGAGGCCGGCTCATCTGGTGAAGTGGAAAGTATTCAAAATGAAAAACCACCAGTGAAACATTCTTCTAAACACCGCTTATCGGGCATCAATAATGACTGGTTTAAGCAATTTACGTGGTTAGTTGTGAAAGAAAATGGTATGTTTTGTTCCACATGTATAAAATGTTCATTGAAGAAACCGACAAAGAAGGAAGTGACTTGGGTGACTATACCGTGTGCAAGACTTCGAAAGGAGAGTTTAGTTGACCATGAACAAAGCAAGCTGCATACCGATTCTTGTTCAAATTTAAGTGAAAGACGTGCATTCGAAGAAACTGGATTTGGGCAAATAGAAAAATCAGTTTCTATTTTAAACAATTTACAGAGAGATGCTTTTCTCGGAGCCCTAAGATCAATGTATTGGTTGGCAAAAAATGAGCTGCCACACACTACTGTACCATTACGTTACGATTGACGTCAGTTTACATGAATATACATCGGAAGAAAAATGGCGCAGATCAGCTTCAAGCGTTAAGAATGCACGGAATAACTTTTTGTGACAAGTTGACCGCAATTAGGAGGCAGTGCCTGGCGAGATGGAAAGAGATCTCTATGAGAAATGAACCATTATACGTAAAAAAATTGAAAAACGGTCTATTATTATCTACTTTGGCAAGAAGAGTTTTTCGTCGTAAACGGACTGTGAATTGCGATTACTTGACCAGAAGATTAGCTGACATAATCAATATAACCATAATAGGAGCCATACGAAGGAAGAATCCAGAAACAAACTACTGGAAAATACATAAAAACGGCAGGGAAACACGCATAATAGATTTCAAATACTGTACGGAAGAAGAGGTGTTGGGATACGGCATTCGTAAATAAGGCCTACACTGACTTAATAAACGGCCAAATTTTCATCAAATTATACGTATTGCCCACTGATAAGATTTAAAGAACATTATTCAGACAACATAAAAAAAAAGACCAAGGAAGAGCCAGTTTATGAAAATAAAATTGAATCTGAGCAGTATCTTTAGAGGAAAAGAAATATAAATACAGTTAGAGAAAGTACTTGGAAAAGCTCTATATACTGAAAATTAAGATGTATTCTATCAATTTAATATTATCTTTTCGTTGCATGGAAATTGGACACGAAATGGAGCTAGCCTAAAGCGATGGAGGGAGGCTGACCGGATCATCGTAAGCTCAAGCCTGAAGACCTAGAGATCCAGCATGACGTGATCCAGTGCAAGGCTGAGCGTTCCGAGATGCCGTGACTAGGAAGAAGAAAGCAGAGTCGGACATAACATGGCCATGAGATAAGTAAAATTCTAAGAAATTTTACTATAAAGTATTTCATTTGGTGTAGTATAATTGTAGGAATGCTGTAGTGCCAAATATATGACCTGTTTGTGCCATTGTGTGAATTCTAAGGCATATGCCGGAGAAATTAACCACAGATACGTATTATTTATGTGTAGTAATATACTGCCGTGCTCATAAGTTTGATATGAGGTTAATGTGAGCTGTATCGGGAAGAGAATTGATGTTTTTTTTGAACCTATATGCTTTCGAGAACGTCATATATTAAACTAGGCAAGGCTAAGATAGTGAAGTGCAGTATAATAATAATAAACCTAGGCTACCCAATGACCAGATTGAATAACTAGGCCATATATCGTCTACATTTACGATGAGTTGAAATAAACAGTAGCAGCTTGCGGTGTTTTGAGTAGATATTTAAGTAAAAGGAATGTTTTACTGCGACGTGGTAGACATTACGTGGAATCTGAGTAGAGATATTGTTGTATGCGGAGGAATCGCAGTAATTAAATGCATAAATGATAATATGTTGTTGGAGATTTGAGATGTTGAATAGGTATTGTGTAAGTAAATGAGTGATGGAAATAGGTGCGAATTTATGCTTAGCTACAGTTTTGTTGCGATTGAAAATGAGGCAAGCAGTGAAATTAAGGCCTAGATACGTGAATATATTAAGTGTAGCAATGAGATTAAATGGTCTATTGGTTGAATTTATATGGAATATGGAGATAGATGGATCGTAATTTACATGTATTTGAAGTGCATATAGAATAGAGATATAGTCGCCTAGTAATATATTCGTCTCACATATGAATATATAGCAGTGGAGCACGCGTTAACGTGAAAATGGTAAAATTAGTAGGCAGTAGAAGGAGTAATTTTAATTGAAAATACACATAATTAATCGGTCGGTACGATTCTAACAGGTCATGACGGTTGAAGAACATGGCGATGGCATTCGTAAATGAAGATATTTAATTTTATTTTTGGCACACATTTTAATATATATATATAAGGATGTTGGAATTAATATTTATGGTTAGGATTAATTTTTTTTTTTAGATATTTAAAATGGCATTTTGAAGCCATATTTGGAAAGAATTACTTATCTCATGCCATAAACAAGTCAATACGCAAATTCCCAAACCAATTCCAAAGAGTTGTGCAAATAGACCTAAAGGAAAGAAAGACCACTCCCTCCTTTAATAAAGAGTAAATCCTAGTTGTCCCCATATTGAAATAAAATGATGAAGTGTGGTCACGCAACGAAATAATAATTGCCCAGATGAATTAAAGATACCTGCCCAATTTTAATTATGTCAATTCGTCAATTTTAGTTGTCAAGAAAAATAATATGTGATTTTTTTTTTTATTTACTTTCCTCTATTACCAAAGATGATCATTATTTTGTTAATTATAATATTGGCATGCTAATAAATTAGTTTTAAGTTTATTCTAGCGTTTATTTTCAAAGGTAGAGATAGGAAGATTAGTTGTAAGGATACATTTAGGCTGATATTTCGGAGTCATGATATTTAAAGGCTTATATTAATTCTACGGTAGGATTTCGGAGTAAATGAGTAACACATTGAACTATACACCCTCTTCAACGGAACTTGCGAAGATAAATAGTATTGTTGAATATATATAGATGTTTTTACCCTGAGATATTGACTTAATATGGACATGCAACCACCGCGTTTGATTGGTATATCCATCCCCGATTTCGCATAGTTAATTAGCAACATGTAAGTGGAAATATTGCACGGGCAACATCATATTAGATTAGTACTACAACTTGAGGTGAAGTATGAGGAAGTACAGCGCGATGGTGATACCTATATTTTTATCAGTCCAACCTGGACCTTGGTTAGAATTAGGACTTCGAGGCCACCAAAGGTTGCATTAAATATGGCGGCCCGAACGTGAGGCAAGTTTGAAGAGGTCGGATGAATAATTAGATTCTGGATATACAGAAATTTGATAACTTGATTATGGAGTGAATCCTGAGGATGAGATATGGATGTTAGGCTTGGACATAGGTCATATGATGCCGTAGCGTCGAGCAAGTCTGAAAAGAAGGACGAATTGAGGAATGAGAATGGTTTCAAGAGAACGATACCGGGGTTGTTGAATTAAATCTTGGACCACAGTCATGAAATTTATTCGAAGAAGGAGACGATGCCTGATAGTTTATGAACTTAGGTATGGCATGCGACGCAGAATGGATTGATAGCCATGAAGATTAAGGAAGAGAGGGCTTAACTAATGGAGAAATTTATATTTTTGGATGGAGAAGAAGAAGGTAGCAAGAAATTTGATGCGGAGTCTCGCAATATTTGACAGTCTCGTGGAAGGAGAAAGTCTACTGTATATATATTTAGGTTACTTTAAGGAATTTGATGCATGAGTGATGATGAGGGAAGAATTTTATAACGCAAGTTTCATATTATTGATTTTATATATATGATTAGGTGGATACGACATAAATATAATTAAAATTGGGCATATAGGTCAAGGTTTGGATTTGCGTATGACTTGTATAGGTTGTCATGGCTGAGTTACGATGGTCTGGGTTAGTCTTTCCCAGTTAAACAAGAAAGTACAAAGTAAACTTTGAAGTATTTATAATAATAGATATAGTTATAAGTCTGATAGACTATTTTATGTTGATATTTGATGATTGGTTGGTTGAAGTTGAGGGATAAATAGAGAATTAGGGTTATATATAACATAACTGGAATTATAGAGCATTTTAAGTGGAATATCAGAAAAATGTCGAACTTAGCTCAATTAAAATCACAATTTGAGGATTATAAGAAAGAAATTGAGGAGGAGAACAGGAAGAGAGATGAAGTAATACAGAAAACCAAGGAAGAGCAATTAGGGATTCTTGAAGTGTTTAGACAAATAGCTGAAGAAATTAGGAAGCAGAATGAAGAAAATAGGAACCAGATGGCTGAAGAAATTAGGAAACAAAATGAAGAAATTAGGAAGCAGAATGAAGAAAATAGGAACCAGATGACTGAAGAAATTAGGAAACAGAATGAAGAAATTAGGAAGCAGAATGAAGAAAATAGGAACCAGATGGCTGACGAAATTAGGAAACAGAATGAAGAAAATAGGAAGCAGAATGAAGAAAATAGGAAGCAGAATGAAGAAAACATTAACAGACTGGAAGGCAAGCTCTTGGAAAGGATGAATGAGAAAAATGAGGAATTTCAGAAAATAATCAACGGACAGGATGAGAAACAAAAGCAAATGATTGAAGGAAAACTTCAAGAATTCATTAACAGGCAAGAAGAAAAACAGCAGGAAACAATGAAGGAAGTGAAAGAAGCTGTAAGGATGGAAATGGAAAAAGTCGGAAGTGAAATGACACAAATTAAAGTGGATATTGACGTTTTACGTAAGGATATGACAGGGATTATGGAAAATAAGAATCAAGAGGTAAATCAAGAGATAAATAAAGTTATGGAAGAATTGGCAGAAAGCAGAAATGTTATTCAAAAGTTGAAAATGGAAGAGATGAAGAGTATAACGGATAATTTGGAGAGTTTGAGGATAAATTCCACAGAAAGAATTAACAAATTGAATGAAGCAATCGAAACAACGAATAAATCAGTGGAAGTAAATATCATTCTGGCAAGAGAGCAGGTGTCAGATAAAATTAAAATAATACAAGAAGAAGCTGAACGGAATAAAAATGAAACTGACAGCAGAATCAGCAGAACGGAGAGAGAATTACATACGATTCGTAAGGAAATTCAGGAAATGAGAATAGAGAACCGAACAACAAGGCCTAATGGCATGAGAACAGTAGAAATTCAGGCTTGTGATAGGGAAACAACGCCAGCAAGGACTACGGATTCAAGCCAAGGTATTAATGGAAGTTCGATGGGGAACGGAAATGGTAATAATGGAAGTCCAGCAATAATAAATATAATTAAAACCATCGAGGATAAGCCAAAACATTTTAATAATACTGCAAGTTTATCCCCAAAACGATTTTTGAGGGAGATGGAGGATTATTTTCGGGATAATAACGTTCCAAACGAGAAACGACTCAAAGTAATTGAAAAACATTTAGATGCTAACCCAAGTATTTGGTACCAGGCATTTAAGTACAGTTTCCACGAATATGAGGATTTTAAAACGGCATTTTTAAGGAAATATTGGAGTCCGGAAGTACAACAGCAGCTTAGAATGGAATTGTATTCACGAAAATTCGCTGTTGCCGGTCAGACAAGATATAGTGACTATTTTGCTTTCCAATTTCAGCGTTTTCAGGATTTGGATTATGCACCCAGTGAATTGGAAGCTATTAAAACTATTCAAAGCCAACTTCCACCTGAAATACAAAGATTATTGGCGACCTCGAATGTTCAAACGGCAATTGAAATGGAAGATAGGCTGAGACAAATTGACATGACGACTTCTCATCCCACGAGTAGGTTAATACGTAGTATGGGAAATGAAGAGTCAATCAATGTAATAGCCCATGAGAATTACGAAATTAACAAACGAAGAGGACAAAGAGACGTGGCTAGGAACCAGGAGATGGATGAAAGAAAAGAGATGAGAGGATACCAACGTCAAAGAGATCAAGAATATCGACGGACATATCAGATGGATGGAAGATATGTGCCATATGACAGGCAAAGTAACAGATATACAAGAAACAGAAATATGATCCGAAGAAGGAATTATTACGGAGGAAGAGGTGGACGGAACTTCAGAGAAAGGGAGTTCGGAAATAGAAGATATGCCCAGGAGCAGAAAGAAGACTTGAGAAATCAAGAAAAATGGAAGCAAGCGATTAAAGACAAGGAGATTGTTGGAGATATCGAGGGCGCAGAGAGTTTAGAGCTCCAACAATATAAAAATTCGGAAGCAGGGAAACGTCATCTTAACCCGAATGCACAGAATTTCAATACAGGGTTAGACGTTCCTGAGAAAAGAAAAACGACAATTTTGAATTAGATCATGAGGAAAATGGTAATAGAGGAGAGAAAACGGATAACAAAATTATAAGTTGGATCCATAACGCAGCAAACATCAAGTATTATTACCGGGAAAATCAGGAACAATCCTTAAATAATATACCGGAGATATGCGGAAAGGAAGGATGCATTAATTCAGAATGTCAAACAGATGGAGAAGAGGAGACTGTTTAGAAAGAAATACATAAAGTAATTGCAAAGTCAACAGTTATGAAATGAAGTACGGAGAAGGAAGTTGAGTAACGTAAAGGTCCATTTATTATACGAATGGAAGCATAGTATAAATATATTGTGACCAACATATTTAAAAAATGAGTGGGAGGAGAAAATGTACCATTACGTTACGATTGACGTCAGTTTACATGAATATACATCGGAAGAAAAATGGCGCAGATCAGCTTCAAGCGTTAAGAATGCACGGAATAACTTTTTGTGACAAGTTGACCGCAATTAGGAGGCAGTGCCTGGCGAGATGGAAAGAGATCTCTATGAGAAATGAACCATTATACGTAAAAAAATTGAAAAACGGTCTATTATTATCTACTTTGGCAAGAAGAGTTTTTCGTCGTAAACGGACTGTGAATTGCGATTACTTGACCAGAAGATTAGCTGACATAATCAATATAACCATAATAGGAGCCATACGAAGGAAGAATCCAGAAACAAACTACTGGAAAATACATAAAAACGGCAGGGAAACACGCATAATAGATTTCAAATACTGTACGGAAGAAGAGGTGTTGGGATACGGCATTCGTAAATAAGGCCTACACTGACTTAATAAACGGCCAAATTTTCATCAAATTATACGTATTGCCCACTGATAAGATTTAAAGAACATTATTCAGACAACATAAAAAAAAAAGACCAAGGAAGAGCCAGTTTATGAAAATAAAATTGAATCTGAGCAGTATCTTTAGAGGAAAAGAAATATAAATACAGTTAGAGAAAGTACTTGGAAAAGCTCTATATACTGAAAATTAAGATGTATTCTATCAATTTAATATTATCTTTTCGTTGCATGGAAATTGGACACGAAATGGAGCTAGCCTAAAGCGATGGAGGGAGGCTGACCGGATCATCGTAAGCTCAAGCCTGAAGACCTAGAGATCCAGCATGACGTGATCCAGTGCAAGGCTGAGCGTTCCGAGATGCCGTGACTAGGAAGAAGAAAGCAGAGTCGGACATAACATGGCCATGAGATAAGTAAAATTCTAAGAAATTTTACTATAAAGTATTTCATTTGGTGTAGTATAATTGTAGGAATGCTGTAGTGCCAAATATATGACCTGTTTGTGCCATTGTGTGAATTCTAAGGCATATGCCGGAGAAATTAACCACAGATACGTATTATTTATGTGTAGTAATATACTGCCGTGCTCATAAGTTTGATATGAGGTTAATGTGAGCTGTATCGGGAAGAGAATTGATGTTTTTTTTGAACCTATATGCTTTCGAGAACGTCATATATTAAACTAGGCAAGGCTAAGATAGTGAAGTGCAGTATAATAATAATAAACCTAGGCTACCCAATGACCAGATTGAATAACTAGGCCATATATCGTCTACATTTACGATGAGTTGAAATAAACAGTAGCAGCTTGCGGTGTTTTGAGTAGATATTTAAGTAAAAGGAATGTTTTACTGCGACGTGGTAGACATTACGTGGAATCTGAGTAGAGATATTGTTGTATGCGGAGGAATCGCAGTAATTAAATGCATAAATGATAATATGTTGTTGGAGATTTGAGATGTTGAATAGGTATTGTGTAAGTAAATGAGTGATGGAAATAGGTGCGAATTTATGCTTAGCTACAGTTTTGTTGCGATTGAAAATGAGGCAAGCAGTGAAATTAAGGCCTAGATACGTGAATATATTAAGTGTAGCAATGAGATTAAATGGTCTATTGGTTGAATTTATATGGAATATGGAGATAGATGGATCGTAATTTACATGTATTTGAAGTGCATATAGAATAGAGATATAGTCGCCTAGTAATATATTCGTCTCACATATGAATATATAGCAGTGGAGCACGCGTTAACGTGAAAATGGTAAAATTAGTAGGCAGTAGAAGGAGTAATTTTAATTGAAAATACACATAATTAATCGGTCGGTACGATTCTAACAGGTCATGACGGTTGAAGAACATGGCGATGGCATTCGTAAATGAAGATATTTAATTTTATTTTTGGCACACATTTTAATATATATATATAAGGATGTTGGAATTAATATTTATGGTTAGGATTAATTTTTTTTTTTAGATATTTAAAATGGCATTTTGAAGCCATATTTGGAAAGAATTACTTATCTCATGCCATAAACAAGTCAATACGCAAATTCCCAAACCAATTCCAAAGAGTTGTGCAAATAGACCTAAAGGAAAGAAAGACCACTCCCTCCTTTAATAAAGAGTAAATCCTAGTTGTCCCCATATTGAAATAAAATGATGAAGTGTGGTCACGCAACGAAATAATAATTGCCCAGATGAATTAAAGATACCTGCCCAATTTTAATTATGTCAATTCGTCAATTTTAGTTGTCAAGAAAAATAATATGTGATTTTTTTTTTTATTTACTTTCCTCTATTACCAAAGATGATCATTATTTTGTTAATTATAATATTGGCATGCTAATAAATTAGTTTTAAGTTTATTCTAGCGTTTATTTTCAAAGGTAGAGATAGGAAGATTAGTTGTAAGGATACATTTAGGCTGATATTTCGGAGTCATGATATTTAAAGGCTTATATTAATTCTACGGTAGGATTTCGGAGTAAATGAGTAACACATTGAACTATACACCCTCTTCAACGGAACTTGCGAAGATAAATAGTATTGTTGAATATATATAGATGTTTTTACCCTGAGATATTGACTTAATATGGACATGCAACCACCGCGTTTGATTGGTATATCCATCCCCGATTTCGCATAGTTAATTAGCAACATGTAAGTGGAAATATTGCACGGGCAACATCATATTAGATTAGTACTACAACTTGAGGTGAAGTATGAGGAAGTACAGCGCGATGGTGATACCTATATTTTTATCAGTCCAACCTGGACCTTGGTTAGAATTAGGACTTCGAGGCCACCAAAGGTTGCACTACATTATACGGAAAATTGCTCAAACACTGTGAGGCTATGGGTTGTACATATCTAAAGCATCTTAATATTGGTGATAATGCTAATTATACTTCAGAAAGAATAATGCAGGAGTTACTTGATGTTATAGCTTCAGAAATTAGATGTGAAATATTAAAGAACATACATTCAGCAGATTATTTCAGTGTTTTGTGTGATGAAACTACAGATATTTCTGTACTGAAGCAACTTATTGTGTACATAAAATATGTCAACCAACTTCAAAAAGAGGTTAATGTTAGTTTTGTGTCAACCTGCAACATCACTGATGGTAAAGCTGAGACCATAACAAATAAACTAACTGAAATCCTTGAAATTTTAGGGTTAAAAACTTGTAATTTGGTAGGTCTAGGATCTGATGGGGCAGCTGTCATGATTGGTAAGCAAAAGGGAGTAGCAACACTGCTAAGAGAGAAAACAAATGGACTCATGGTAAACTGTCACTGCATTAACCACAGATTGGCACTTGCTAGTGCCCAGGCAGCAGCTGAAGTGCCTTATTTAGTGAAGTTTAATGACATTTTAAGACAACTCTTTTTCTTTTTTCAAAATTCCTCAGTCAGGATGGCTGGTTTAACTGAAATCCAGAATATCATGGACAGCCCTCAAATTAAACTAAAATTGGCCAGTGATACTAGATGGTTGTCTCATGACTCTGCTGTACAGTCTCTAAGAAGATCTATGGTGAGTGTTGTTGCTGCACTTGAAAGAGAGGCCACTGAAAGGAATGATATTACAGCTGAAGGCTTAAGCAAGTACATGAAGACATACAATTTCTTAGCTGCAATTATGATGCTTTCAGATATCTTACCTCTTCTGTGCACATTGTCTAGAGCTTGGCAAACGCAAGATGTTGACTTGACAGAAATTGAGCCAATCTTAGAAGCCACAAAACTCAGCGTCTTAAAATTGAAAGAGACTCCAGGAAATCATTTTCATAGTCTCAGTCACCATCTTGCTGGTGAATGGTCAGACTTTCACATCACTTATTCAGATGTCGATGTGTTGACCTTCAAGACAACAATTTATAACAAGTACATAGATACTGTTATCCAACATCTAGAACACAGATTTCCAGATATGCCCATCACATCCTGCTTTTCAAGAGTGTTTAATGCAAAAAGTCAAGATCAGAATGAAGCTTCCGAGTTGCTTCTTGATTTCTACTCTAAAATGGGAAGCCCTCCAGTCATAAATTACAATAGCGCTAAACTGGAATGGTCCGTTGCATCAAAAATGTTCCAAGGAGAGTCCTACATTGGATTAAAACCTAAACAAATAATGATGAAGTTTGCAACAACATGCGAGCTTAAGGAATCTTTTCCAAATTTAGCAAGACTAGCTGCTATTGGACTGTCCATACCTGTGAGCACAGCTGAATGTGAAAGGGGATTTTCGGCTTTGAAGAGAGTTAAAACCTCGTTGAGGAATCGTATGAAGCAGAGCACACTCAACAATTTGATGCTGATTTCACTAGAGGGACCAGACTCAACAGAATTCAATTATGTAAGAGCGGCAGACAACTGGGCCTCAAAGAAGAAAAGAAGAATCAACATATAAAATGTCATGCTAAAAGTAAATTTCAATTTTTAATGGTAGAAAAAGCTATATCTTATTTTGTTGGTGATAACAGTGAAATCAATTTTTCAGTTTATGTTTACCTCTCTGATATTATTGTTAATCCAAGCATGTGCCCCACCTATATCAACCAGAGAGGAATAAACAATTTATTTATTGAAATTTTATCACTCATATTTGAAGTAGTATTCCCCCACCCGGCTACTTATTCCTGCCACCCGGCTGACAAAAATTTCTGGGGAGAACACTGCTGATCAATGAGATACGTCGATAGTTGTTGCAATCCTTCCTGTTCCCTTGCTTATAGATAGGTGCAATTACTGCTTTCGTCCAATCAGAAGGTACCTACTACCACTCCATGCTAATTTTATTACTCTATGAAGCCATTTCATCCGTTCCTTCCCACTATATTTCACCATTTCTGGTCCAGTTTCATATATTCCCGTTGCTTTATGACAGTGGAGTGTATTTATCATCATTTGCATTTCCTCAAGCGTAATTTCACCAACATCATTGCCCTCCTCCCCACGAGCGCGGTTGTTCGCGACGTCACCAGGAAGATTTCCTTTTATATTGAGTTGATTTTCAAAATATTCCTTCCACCTGTCCGGTAATTCCCTGGGATCTATTATGAGTTCACCTGATTTACACAAAACACTATTCATTTCCTTTTTCCCTCTTTGTCTTCTTCATTTAACCCGCTTCAAGCGGGGTCGATGTTTCTGGCAAGTCTTTTCCACTTTATTCTATCCCACACAATCATCTATGCCGTTGCTGGCGGGACCTAGTGTTTACACTGCACTAAGTCTTCTGGTATGGGCTAGAGCAATTTTGTTACTTTCATTGATCTGTCTCTGTCTTATCCTTGGCTTTGACAATATGAAAGTGACTAAGGTATGAGCGATGCTAGTAATGCCATTCCTTACGCAGCCAGTCCCTGGTATGAATGGTGTGAAACTGTTGCTGATAGGGTTGGTTGGTGCATGCATTTCAGTGGGCTTGGCAGACTGATATGTAATAGCAACTTCTGGCTCGGTTAGGAAAGCAACGGGAAACTACCTCACTCCTCATTTCCCTAGTACACCTCTTCAGTGATGCCTAGGTCATCTATGACAGCTCATGGTGGAACTGTTGAGGACCCAACCAACCTTCGGGCTGATGACTAAACATACACATCATTTTCCACTAATTTATTCTCCTTTAGATCTCGTACATTGTCTCTCCACTTCCTTGTCGGTCACCCCCTATTTCTAGTCCCATCCACAGTCATATCCATCACTCTCCTCCCTACATAGCTTTCATCCCTTCGCGTAACTATTTGCTACGCTCTGTTTATTTCATCTACCTACAATTCCCTATCTGCATCAGTCCTTGTTTGGAGCATTTTTTGATACGCCTACCGACACAGGTAGGTCTTATGGCGACGGTGGGCTAGGAGTAGGAAGGAAGCGTCCGTGGCCTTAATTAAGGTACAGGCCCAGCATTTGCTTGGTGTGAAAATGGGAAACCATGCAAAACCATCTTCAGGGCTGCCGACAGTCGGGTTCGAACCCACTATCTCCCGAATACTGGATACTGGCAGAACTTAAGCGACTGCAGATATCGAGCTCGGTAGTTTCAATTTTACCACGGGAAAGAACTGAAAGAGGGTTCTAACATCATCACAAATCTTACGACCGGGCGAGTTGGCCGTACGGTTAGAGGCGCGCGGCTGTGAGCTTGCATCCAGGCGATAGTGGGTTCGAATCCCGCTGTCGGAAGCCCTGAATATGATTTTCCGTGGTTTCCCATTTTCACACCAGGCAAATGCTGGGGCTGTACCTTAATTAAGGCCACGGTCGCTTCCTCCCAACTCCTAGACCTCTCCTATCCCATCGTCGCCATAAGACCTATCTGTGTCGGTGCGACGTAATGACGCTAGCAAAAAAAAAAAAAAAAAAAAAAAAAACCTTACGGACATCCTGAAGAAGAAATTCCCCGAAATGTATGAGCTTGCAAGCTGCTTCGTGAGAAGCCGTTCTTTTATTCGAATGGACGCTTTAAACAAAATTAAGGCATTCAAGAGACCGGATTTCATTTAATACAATACCGATAAAGAATGAAGAAAAACGAAGAAATTCCACTGATGCTATGGATAAGTGTGTTTGATATTATTTTTTTATATCAGCATTATTCTTTGTGTATAACATACCTGTTATTTTTTTTATGAAAGCCAATTTATTATGTTGTATATGAAACCAGTGCTAAGAATGTTAATATACAGGCTCATTAATTTATATGACTTATGTAATGTTAACGTGGAATTTGTCAGTTCCTTGCACGTGGAGGAGAACATTTGCTGTACTGTTTGTGTTGTGGACAGTTTCCTAACATTTGCTGTTTGTGTTGTTGACAGTATATATAGATAGTTTCCCAATATTGCTTGCAACAACGGACATATTTCTTGCAGTCATCAAGCTTTAATGTTCGAGTCTGTAACAATTAGAGCCCCATGTTACTGTTATCATAGGTGTCGAGAACATGAATTTATGGAATGGCCATTCCACTGCGATCACATGTATAGCATTGTTACCTTTTATACAGATAGAAATACTTCAGGAAACGCTGCTGGATTCACACTGTATTTGATCTCCTGTTATTACTCTACTGTAATAGTGAAGTGGAATGCCTTTCCTGAGGTGATGTTAAAATATCAATGTTCTTTTATCTCCAACTTGTGGCTAAAACAGAACAGCTTACAGCTGTGTATTAGGCTGATGACGCACGGAGCGGTTTTTGCCGAGTCGGCCGCCGAATCGGCGAATGTTTCTATTGTATCAGATGGGATGAAACAGACACAGCGGTGCTCGCCGATAGGCGGCAGATTTGCCGACTCGGCCTGTCATTTAGCTGGCGGTGCAGCGAGCGTTTTGAAGACTTTGTGCGTGCTCTAGCGCCTACCTCATACCGAAGACAAGGCGCTGAGGGTTCACGTTGACGTCATCGACGGCCAAGCGTGGTGGGGAGACCTGCGCGTGATCCCTACTTCTAACTCTACCTACCTTGAGTATACCGAGACAATTCTCGTCCTGATTCCTCCATCTGCCAAATCTACCATCATCACTTGCTCATGTACGTGCCTAACAGAAATTATGTTGCGTGCAGTAGTATTCCTGCCCTTCCCTTTTTAACACCCAGTAAGAATACTTTATAATATCCTATAGCTTCCTCGTTATCTCCCCTTACCCGAATATCATTAACTGCTAACACATCCAAACACATCATCTTTGCTAATTTATTATTATTATTATTATTATTATTATTATTATTATTATTATTATTATTATTATTATTATTATTAATTGCTTTACGTCGCACCGACACAGATAAGTCTTATGGCGACAATGGGAGAGGAAAGGCCTAGGAGTGGGAAGGAAGGGCCGTGGTCTTAATTAATGTACAACCCCAGCATTTTCGTGGTGTAAAAATGGGAAATCACGGAAAACCATCTTCAGGCCTGTCGAGAGTGGGGTTCGAGCCCACTATCTTCTGGATGCAAAGTCACGGCTGCGTGACCCTGACCGCACGGCCAACTCGCCCGGTCCTCATTGCTGACTCAGCCAGTTCTACTTTCCTTCCTTCCTTCTTTCTTTCTTTCTTTCTTTCTTTCTTTCTTTCTTTCTTTCTTTCTTTCGTAAGCCCCATTGATATTGAAAACTCCCCATCGAATTTCATTTCCCGGATGGCATTTCAGATCAGTATCAATAACGTTGTGCCTTCCTTATCTGGAAGTGGGATACATTCCTAGTTATTCTTCTGACCCATGTAGTAAGAGCGATTGTCTCGTTTGTTCCCGTAAAACAACGAGCGTCTGTCTATGGTGCCTGCACTTAGGTGTCGTGATGGGAGGACTGATGGTGCCATTGTCTAGTTTTCCGATTTAAGTAAAAAATCTAATGATGCTAGATGAATGAAATATTAGTATATTTAACACCTGCGTATACTCGACCAAGCCTGAAGGACTACTGTACTTAAAGCTAAGTCACTATAGTTCAAGTCATAACATTAAGGTTTGAAGTCCTGTTGGCCTGCGCTTGTCGTTGTACATGACTGTTGATATGATCATAACCACAGGACCTGTCATTTTACGAGGAAACCACACTACAAGGACATAACTTTTTAATTAAAAATTCTACATGCATTGACCGAGATTTGAACAGCGGTCGCCTTGGTGAGAAACTAGTTAGAATGTTATTCAGCTATCGCACTCCTGTTTGTAGTCCTGCCGTGAAAAAAAAAAATAATTAAAAGGGCTCCTGATAAACACTTGGTTACTGCCTTAGTTATATCGTCTTAAGCCATTGATGTTGGCCATTGAACGATGAGGAAGACGAATACCATCAGCTGCATTATTCCTCCTAAGCCATGCTATCTCGCACCGAGCTGCATTGACTTTGTCTTCGCGTGTACGAAAGCACATTGAGTGTTCGAGTACTTCCCCCTTTCAACACTGTAAAAGTTTCTTGACTGCATTTTCCTTACAAGCTCGTATTATCTAGTAGGATGAAAGCATTGTGAAGTAATTTAGACCATTTACCCCTGACTGTTTGCTGTCTACAAATTTGTGACTTAGTAGGTCAGTAATCCACATTCACTGTTTGTCCATGTAGCACAAAATGACTCTCAGGACGTCTCGTGCCAAAATTGCCATTAACTTCATTAGGTTCGCAGTAGATCAAGGTGTAATTGCAGCAATCCAATCTTTCTTAGACCAGTTGTAGTTGAAGGAACGTCATAAACGCTTTATTATTATTATTATTATTATTATTATTATTATTATTATTATTATTATTATTATTATTATTATTATTATTGTTACCGTGTTTTGGTGGTAGTTATGCATGAAAGAAGGTGCTGGGTGGTGAATAGGTCTCAAGCTACTAAAGTGAAATTAATTTTAAAATTTAACAAGGTTATATTTTCTTTTCAAAATTAGGTAACAACAAATAGAACAGGTACTTAGTAGCCGAAACACGATTGAAAAATACATTTACATAGGTTCCCCATTTGGGGCTTCAAAAGTCAGAAACATAATTCTTGAGCAATGAGCCCAACCTTACAACGAACACCATACAACAAAGGGGCCGAAAACCCCCAAACATGCCAGAAACATTTGCTTCCAATTAAACCCAAAAGCCTCCTTGAGGCAGAGACACAATTTTCAATCAAGGGCAACTTCCCCTTAAAATACAAGCCTATCATAGGCCACTCCGAACTCCACTTTTAAGCTGTCCTCCAAGGACGTATACACAGGGGTAAAATACCCAACCTACTGAGGTCTGTTAAATGACAAGAAAGTTAATACATGACCTCTAAAATACAATTTGAGAGGAGGCGAATTTGCACTCCTAATACACTTTGCTTAAGACCTACTTGGCACTAGGCCATTAATACAAGGGCTAATCCCATACTACAGAGGTGACTTAATAACAATTTACATTACATTACGGAAGAATTGGTTGAGAAAAATAAGTTCACCTCAAGACGATGTGAGTGGGAACTCGAGAGGGTTAAGCACTCTCTATCCCGATATGTCGTTTTAAAAGAGAATATATGAAAAGAGTAGTTACATTTTAGGAAAAGGTTACATGGTTGAACGCTTAGAACCCGCCCCGAAAGTTAAACTGCTGAGCTAGCAAAGAAAGAAGTTATTAATCGGCCATTACCTTGTTGTTGACCGCTGCCGAAGAAAGAGGCGCTTCCCGCCCCCTGCTATGTACTTAACACACTGGAAGATGGAACAGAAGTGGCCCGGAGACCCGAAAATCAGCAGTTTTTATCCTCTTGCGGAAGGTTCTAGGCGTTAGGGGAAAGAAAACACCCTCCCACAAACTCTTTATTGGGTAGGACCCCGCAACAGATTCAAGTTGGGGGAAGATACACCAGATTGGTCAGAAATTAATAGAAGAAATTCGGGATTGGATACATTCATAACAAGGGGAAGAAAGGGGTAAATATTGCCAACTTAAACAATGACAGAAAGAAATTTAACAAAGAACAAACTCTTGAAATTAAATTTTCTCCAAAAAAATAGTTCTTTGACTCCGCACTAGGTTGCACTATTGTAGATCTTCAGTAGTGTCCTCTAGAAGAGAAAGTTCACACTTCTTACTTCAAGCGAAACAAAAACACATCAAAAATGACACAGTTCAAAAACTCAAAATTTTCCACGTACAATTATTATTATTATTATTATGTTGCTGAAGAGATCACGATACAAAAAGGTGAGTGTCAAGGTTGTGTCCTCTCTCCAATCCATTTTAGCGTATACTCTGAAGCTATTTTTCGAATTATCCTTGATGAATTTAAACACCATCTGCTATGCAGATAACACTGTGATTCTTGATGACAGTCTCGAAGAACTTGGATCTCTTCTTACCAACATTAACGAAGTAAACAGGGAGTTTGGCCTTAATCATTCAGAAAACTACATTCATGGCAATAAGCAAGCAGAAAGTCACCAACGCTGTTATCACATTGGACGGAAATACATCGAAAGGGTGCCACAATTCAAACACCTAGGGTGCTGCTTAAGACAGAAATGGGATGAGGATGAGAAATCAGAATCAGAACCAGAATCGGCATCGCAAGTACTTTGTTTCTGAAATTAAAACATATAGCGGGTATAGTGGCCGTAGATTCGAACCTCATTGGCGTATTGTGAGGTGTTACGTTTTACGGGCACTGCTTGAGAGTATTGAAGATGGACGCTAAATGCTTAATTAATGAACCGACTGCAGGTCTCTACTTACGCAGTAAGTTCCACTTCAAGGTGGCTTCTAGTAACAGTGAATGCGGAGGAAATACATGTGAAAAACTGATGATAAATTTGTTTGGTCCTAAAGGAATAATTTCACTTGAAAAGGAGGGAGTTTTATGTTCGTTTTGTTTAGCTATAAAGATATCTCTTCCCACATTGGACGGTACAGTGCATTTAATCAGATAATGCAATACGTGTAATAGTAAAATAAGTTGTTTTATTAAAATACAACCTGTTGCCTTGTAACTTTCTGTTATCTATACAGGGAGTCTCTGAAGTCCGGTAACACTTTTATTAATTTAAAACGACAAAATACACAGCTTTATATACTGTATACATTATATTAAAGAGAAACTCACGTGGTTTTTTTTTTCAGTGTTTGATTTCATAACAACTCAGTATGGGTACCACGTGTAACTCGGCATATGTCTACGCAGTAATCAATCTCTTGCCATACTCTTTGAATAAATAAAAAAAATAAAAAAAATTTTGTGGTAAATGTGACACACACACGCACACACACATACAATCTTCGATGTATCCCCATAGGAAGAAGCCACAGAGAGTTAGATCTGGGGATCTGGGAGGCCAGTAGTCGTAACAGTTGTCATCATTCCCTGCTCGTCCGATTCAGCATTGAGGTACGATGGCTCGTTCAGAAAATCACGTACGTCGCTATGGTAATGGGGTGAGGCCCCGTCCTGCTGGAACAGGGAATTGTCATAATCTTCTTCCATTTGTGGGAACAACCATTGCTGTATCATATCATGGTACGTATGCCCAGTTACATTTTTTCGGCAAAGAAGAATGGTCCGTAAAGTTTCTGCGATGGCATTGCGCAGATGATGTTCACCTTAGGTGAATCACGTTCGTATTCGACGAATTCATGAGGATTTTCAGTAGGGCCTACCCCGCACTAGACAGTTGTGTCTGTTGACTTCGCCGTTTGTATGGAATGTCGCTTCGTCACTGAAGTTTACGTGATTCACTAAGTTATAATCTTCCATTCATTGTTGCATTCGGATACAAAACTCATAACACTGTTGTTTGTCTAGTGTCTTCCAAACTGTCGTATGTGGTAATTCCAGCTCGCGGGACGCTCAACTGATTTTTTTCGGACTTCTTATGAATGCCTCTCTCACATGGTTATCGGTCTCTTCACTCACTGTAGGACGGCCATTCCTTTTCTTACGACACAAGCAACCAGTACTTACAAATGTGGCCTTCCTGCATTTTTTTACAGTACTCAGTCCTGAACTCCATTGCACATCTATAGCACTCTTATTTTGGGAGAATTCCAAACACACAGAAAGCACGCTCTTCGCCAGAAGTCGCCAAATTTACTAAACGCCAACGAAGATGAATGCGGGAACTACGAGCATTGGCTGGAACATTCTAAAAATAAATAAAAAACTTAAAAAAAATACATTTGAGTTCCTCTGTGGCATACATACGAAAGCTGTATCATTTGTAGTTTTTGTGTAATAAATTAATAAAAGTTACAGGACTTTAGGGACTCCCTGTATACTGTATATGCATGACTTTGTACACATGTATGGACCAAGATATTTGCATATTTACTTACAAGTAAACGCTGGAATTTATAACTTATCATTCTTACGCCTGACACTTGGCTTTTTCATTGATTTAAAGTACAGCCCTTTGAATAGCTTGAGGCGGCTTGTTATTTAGAGGGACAGTAGAGATTTACTCTTAAGTTAGAACCGTTGACTAGATTGATGTACGAGTCGTCGAAAGAGCTTCTGATGCGGCGCCAATTCAAAAATCGTAATTTAATCCGTATTCTAATCCTGCACGCGGCTTAAGAGGCGAAGATCATAGAAACTGAAATGTTACTTCAGTCTGGTTGCTGAACCACTGCCCTACATGATTTGAGCACGCACGACGTGAGGAGCCCATGTTGTGAGAACAGCTGTAGAGGGCGACAGCTATATTGGCTCCATGAAATGTTTGTTAGGACGAAACTTGACTGAGAGAACTAAATATAGGCGGCCACAGTCTACAGGTGAATCTCCTAGCACTGCTGGACTTAAACGCTTTCTTTCTTCTGGATGCTCAGTATCTGAAAACATACGTCTGTCTTTTGATATAGACACAGTACAGCTTAGAATGTACTAGTTATAAATTAATTATAACAGCTATTTTAATAGTTTTAATTATGATTGTGGTGTTATTTCAATACAGTTATCGTTAGCGTAGTTTGACACTCATTGTGTGTGCTCGAAGTAACTCGATCGAATCCTAGTGCTGGTTGACATTTTAGTGTGGCTAAATGCAAGAAATCTGTAACAGTTATTGTGCATTGAAGAAACCCTTTTCAGGGGAAAAGTCCCTGCACACTTTTCTTTTAAAAGTGTATAGCAATTGAATAGGCGTTAAATCTTACTGCATTATTACCGGGCGAGTTGGCCGTGCGGTTAGGAGCGCGCAGCTGTGAGCTCGCATCCGGGAGATGGTGGGTTCGAACCCCACTGTCGGCAGCCCTGAAGATGGTTTTCCGTGGTTTACCATTTTCACACCAGGCAAATGCTGGGGTTGTACCTTAAGGCCACGGCCGCTTTCTTCCCATTCCTAGGCCTTTCCTGCCCCATCGTCGCCATAAGACCTATCTGTGTCGGTGCGACGTAAAGCAACTAGCTAGGGGCTTTACGTCGCACCGACACAGATAGGTCTTATGGCGACGATGGGATAGGAAAGGCCTAGGAGTTGGAAGGAAGCGGCCGTGGCCTTAATTAAGGTACAGCCCCAGCATTTGCCTGGTGTGAAAATGGGAAACCACGAAAAACCATCTTCAGGGCTGCCGATAGTGGGATTCGAACCTACTATCTCCCGGAGCTTGCAAAAAAAATAATACTGCATTATTATTATTATTATTATTATTATTATTATTATTATTATTATTATTATTATTATTATTATTATTATTATTATTAATTTATATCTAATTGAATACCTTGTTCCGTAATAATGTAATGTAATAATGTGCATAATTATTGTATTCCATGGATTATTTACAATAATATCGTATGGCTTCAGCTACAGTGTGTAGGTATTTTAATTTGACATCTTCGTCTAAATTTCGACGTACTCTTTTGCTCTACCACATGACAGAGAAACCAGATCTGTGTTAGACGATCTATGATGGAAATTTAATTAATTTTGTCGGGTAAACACCAAACCGACGCCATACAGCTTGGAGCTCCGAATGCACTTTTACGCCCTTCAAAAATCTGACTACATTTGGCAGGTTTGAACCCGCGTTCTTGGAATCCAGAAGCCCACACTACCGCTGATAAGCTATGCCATGATGATAACTCAGTTTAATACTCCTAAAGAATTCGGTTTAAGTCGTCTCATCATTGAGACCAATGCAATGCCAGCACCAGATGGTCAAGAGACCATTGTTACTTTGCTTTGTATAGGGGCACTTCTCTGTATATTCGGACGGCATGCGTCACGCGGCTTGCTGTTAGATATTTTGAATCTAACCTAGTTGTGTTGAAAGTCTAATGAGGATATCTTGTACAGATGTTTATTTCTTAAAGTACCCTAATAGCATTACATCTTGTGGGCCAGAAATGCAATATCAAGTCAGTTTAGTGTGACATATCACCCCTGTGCTCAGAATCGCGCGCTTTTGAAAAATGTGGTAATTTCGTAGTTACGTTCCCACGTACACTTGGCTTGGGTGGTTATTCATAGAATATTCCCTGCAGCATGTTATTTTGCTGTGTAGGTTTACTGTATTATGAATTTAGAAATGACGCGTCGGTGTTTTCGCAGATGACAGGTATGGAAATTCATAACGAAAATGTCGGCTCGCTCATTCCATTAAACTGTCATTTTTCGAAGTTTACTAATATATATCATCTATATGCATAGATAAAATGGCAATTTTGTCCGTACATTCCAAGTGAGTTGAAAAAGTGTAATGAACTTCACCAAAAAAAAAAAAAAAAAAAAACCTGACATAATTTCTTGAAACTTAGTATTCAAGTTAAGAGATATCCGGAGAGCTATGAGCTACATATTGCATTATTTGATTCGTGAATCTTTTATGTTTTATTCACTTTTGCCATATGAAGATAGTTCTATCAGTAGATAGCAACGATTATAGAAAATATATTTTTAATGTTTTTGTCTGATGCAGTTTTACCGTACGAGCTATAATACCGTATTGGAGTTAATCACGAATTTAAGTTTTCAGTACCAAATCCACCAACATCGTGCAACGGTGACGTGGAAATATTGTTCAGTCGTCATGATAACGGACCTTCTGGTGATGGTGACGTTTTCTGTGATTTTTATTAACAGAAACACTGTGCGGTCATTAACCCCTATTGATCAGGAATATGATTATCGAAAAAATCGGAAGAACGTGACGGAACGATCATTCAAAGCCAGTATGTAATAAATCAAATTAAAATCTTGGCCACGAACATTTGACTTTTTCGATTTAGTTAGTGAGTTCTTTCTTTCTTTCTTTCTTTCTTTCTTTCTTTCTTTCTTTATATGGAATGCAACTTCCAAGAAAATGAATTCCTGGAAGATGGAGAACAATTTTAAATTCCATTTCGGCACGTTCGATCCTGACTCAGTCCGGTGCTATTTAAGGGGAGCTCAAATACATCAGCCCCGTTAAACGAATTACCGCGGGACAACATTCTGACACGTTGGCGTCTCCGAAAACCGTAAAAGTAGTTATTGGGACGTAAAATCAATATTATTATTATTATTATTATTATTATTATTATTATTATTATTATTATTATTATTATTAAATTCAAATTCTAATATAGAATTTCTTGGAATTCGTTTCAAATGAAATTGGAATTTTTCACTTTCAAAATAATATGTATGAGGCACACGTTTTGCATTTTGGTAAACAAGAGCAAACTGACCGTATTTCTGTGTAAACACACGGAGGTGACGTACTATTTTGTTTCAGAAGTAAATGTGCACCTCCCTGTTTTCATTAATTTTGTCCAAGTATGAAACTGTATGAGAAATTGGTTGATTGTCAAATAGATCGTTATATTATTTATTAGGTTGGAGGCTCGTTGAAAAAATGCCCCAGTGTTTGATTGGTAAATATTGTATAAAGTGGTCCATAGGAATCTGATAACAAAAATCCAGTAATTCTTAATTTTGTTATGTCGACCTTTCATGGGATCAAATTAGCTTGTTATAAAGATTTAAAATCTCTCTTGGCACACTGTAAGCTCGTAAATATCAATCGAAAGAGTAATGTGTTATTGTAAGAGTATTTAGATCTCCATGACAAACTGCTCGATCTTAAATGTTTCAAATATTCAGTTTTTGTTATATTTCTTTGTGAAATTACGGGTACATGATTCCTAGATTCATTTATGTTTATAATTTTAGAATCGTTTTCGAGTTTGGTACCATATAGAAACATGTAAGTTACATAACAATCTTAATCCCAATAGTTTCTCATAGACACTTTCAGTCAACCAAGAACATTTCTTCCTATCCTAAAAATCCACGATGTCACATCTATACAATGTATAACATTCTAATTTTGTTTGTCTGTCTGTTACATTGTGGGAATTTTTTTTTGACAGAATATCTCGAAACTTCGCAGTTCAGTTAAGGGATACCTGGATTGTGGACTAGGGTATATATTATTTGATTAGTGTACAGTGGTGTAGCAGTTTCAAGCAGGCCAAAGCAAATGATGTCGGGTGTCTCCGCTAGTATTAGTTGTATCCAAAAACTGCACTTAATAAAAGTTGTGTGTAATATAATTTCCGTTATTTCGTTATGCGTTTTTACTTCACGAATAGGCCTAATGGTAACTGCGATTTTCGCGATTATTACATTTTCCACAAAGTTCCAAATATCTCTGGAAACATTAGGTAAAAGCGTTGAAAATGAAAAATCCACAGTCTGTTTCCAGTCATTCGGCCGGGTCAGGAATGGAATGAAGCCCCATCTAGCAGCGAGGATAGGAATTGTGGCGGCGGTTCCTATCTACGAAATGTCACTATAAAATTTGTCACAAATGGAAAATAATTGCTTTTACACAGCTGAAGTTTAAAATCTGCGGTAAATTAAGACATATTTTATTTTTGGAGAATATTATGTATACCTACTTTACTACTTTACAAGTGCTTTTGGTGCTACGCTCACAATAACACACGTATGTCTTTTGTTTGTCTTACACATTCAGCAATTTCGTGTGTGATGTCTGTGTTCACTGAAGTTCTTTGCTTTCGTTTCATTGCTTCAGTTGTCAATGACATGATTTCCTGAATTGTATCGCGATATGCAAGATTTAATAGGCGAGATAAAGCTATGGCCAGTGTACATAAGAAGAATTCTGCGAACTAGTGATTTATTGGTCCAGGGATCATGCTGTATCATTTTTGTGGTATTTTCGATATTTCTCTGTAATGTGCAGCACCAAGTTGTTGAATGCGTCCTTAGTTGTTTTTCCGTAGAGTTCCAGCCACATCACTATAACATGGCCATTTGCCTCATTGAAGAACGAAATAACATCGTGAATGCTGTTGACCTCCATTTTGCTGTTTCAACTGACCGCTCTAGTCATATGGACAAAGATAATGAGAATCCACAGACATAGCACTCCCATTCCTCGGTGCTAGCCCTGGACCTGAAGAAATTAACAAAAGACGGCACCAGCAGCGGAATACGACATAAAGGAGCCCTGTCTACAGGCATTAAGTATGTATTCATATTTCTATAATAACGACGGTATTTCTTAATTTTTCCGCAGATTTTTCACTTCATTTAAGTAAAAGCAAATATTATGTTCCACTTGTGACAAATTTGACAGTTACATTTTGTAGATAGGAATGCGCGACCTAACCGTGGCGGCTGCCGGAGCCTGTCGCACTCCTCTGAGGCGATGATGACTGACATGAAATGAAATGAAATGATATTGAAGAGTGTTGCTGGAATGAAAGTTGACAGGGAAAACCGGAGTACCCGGAGGAAAACCTGTCCCACCTCCGCTTTGTACAGCACAAATCTCACATGGAGTGACCGGGATTAAATTTTTCATAACAAAAAATATGAAATCCTGTTTCCAGTATTTTTAATTTGATACATTTTTATAGTACGAGCTATAATAAAAGGACTCCGTGTACAGACAAACCCTTAGTAAAATTCTCGGGGAACTAGGACTAAACAAATAAATCCGAAGCCTCTACAAACCCGGACTGACGCTCACTCCAAGGTTAAATTTATAGGTGAGATCTTGGAAACCTTCGAGATCAAAATAGGGGTCTGACAGTGTGACGGACTTTCTCCACTCTTCTTCAACTGCGTCGTTGAAATAGAGCACTGAACTTGTCAACTTGGGAGTCCAGAGTGGAATCTACCTGGGCCACAAGAGGGAAGGCCTGACATTAAATTGCTTGGCCTTTGTAGACGACACGCATTGATCTCTGAGTCTCTGGAAATAACGGCAATCGAGGTCAGTTGTCTCAGAGGACAGGCGGTCAAATTGGGACTCCCAAGAGTCACTGGAGACAACCGATTAATATTCTTTGCCCACATTAAAGAGGCTAACAGAAAAATGTCACTACAACAAGGTAAAGTCAAGCGGGTCAAGAAATGTAAGTACCTCGACGACTGACTTATCAACTGACTAAAAACACAACAAGCAATAGCTGTCACGCAATCTCAAGCTGAAACACTAAGCAGTAGTCATCCGCCCGGAAGCTCTGTATGCAATGGAGTGTCTGTCACGGAAAGACTTGATTGAAGAACTGATAATTGAAAATAGGAGAATGACCAGAAAAGATAATAGGCCTGGTACTTGAAGCTGGGGATACCGGAGACGTCACGATTCAGACCTCTAGTCCCAGATAGAGGCTCTCAAAGACCGTCGTCGTTGTTGTTCTTCTTGTATTTTTATAAATAATGGACTGTCCAAAAAGTTCAGAGGTTTTTTGCAACTATACATGCAGTCCGGCTGTTTGAAATTACGGTAGATTGAAAAAAAATTACCTGTTAGGCCTAGTAAAATTCTATCTCAATGAATTGAAGCTGTGTGCTCATATTGAGTTTCGAATATGGAAGAAACGTTTTTGAAGTGTGTAGATAGTGTTCTTAATGAATGAACTGCATATTCCATTCAGGACAATCGGAGGTGAAACCAGTCTTCAAGAACGCATATTGAATCATCACACTATGTGAATGTTTGCTACTCTGAAGGAGTTCACGTGTGTTTTTGATGGAGTGAACTTTTTTATCGTCGCAGTGACTCCTTCATTCGCTGCTCCTGCGGCTATTAAAAGTCTGCTTTGATTATTTTGTGAAGTGTGACGATGCCTACTTTGAAAAGCGCCTGTCTCCTATATATCTTCCTATTCAGATGAAGATGTTTTCAGCATCACCCAAAGGTTAACTTTCCATCGTTCTGCCGCGAACAGGATGTTACATTAGTGGTCAATATAGCTTATGCTAACTATATAGACGTTGTTTGGCGATTTCAACAATATCGACAGCGTTGTGCCTTCCTTATCTCGAAGTGGGATACATTCCTAGTTATTCTTCTGATCCATATAATAAGAGCGATTATCTCGTTTGTTCCTGTAAAACAACGATCTCCTGTCTATGGTGCCTGTACTTATGTGTCGTGATGGGATGCTGCAATTGCCTCGTTTTCCGACTTACGTTAAAAATCAAATGGTGCTAGATGAATGAAATATTAGTACATATAACACCTGCATGTACTCGACTAAGCCTGAAGGACTACTGTACTTCAAGCTAGGTCACTCTAGTTCGTCATAATACTAAGGTTTGAAGCCCTGTAAGCTTGTAGTTTTACGTGACTGATGATATTATGATCGTAACTACAGAACCTCTCGTTTTACGAGGAAACCATACTACAAGGACATAACTTTTTTTTAAATCCACATGCATTGATCGAGATTCGAACAGCGGTCGCCTTGGTGAGAAACTAGTGAGAATGTTATTTCAGCTGTCACACCCTTGTTTGTAGTCCTCTCGTGAAAAAAATGTGTTAAAGTGCCCCTGATAAACACTTGGTTACCGACCTCGAAGCTGCAGTCGCTGAAGTGCGGCCAGTATCCTGTATTCGGGAGATAGTGGGTTTGAACCCCACTGTCGGCAGCCCTGAAGATGGTTTTCCGTGGTTTCTCATTTTCACACCATGCAAATGCTGGGGCTGTACCTTAATTAAGCCATGGCCGCTTCCTTCCTACTCCTAGCCCTATTCTGTCCCCTCGTCGCCATAAGACCTATCTGTGTCGGTGCGACGTAAAGCAACTTGAAAAAAAAACCCACTTGGTTACTGCGTTAGTTATAGCGTCTTATGTCATTGATGTCGGCCATTCAACGTAGAGGGAAGTGATAGATGAATGAATGGTCAGATTTATAAATAGCGTGCCTCTTCACCCAGATGCGAAATAGACTGCTTATATTCCTTGCCTTTTGAAACATACTCTTCGGCCAACAGAATTTTGTTTGATGTTCTTCGCTAGTCCAGCTCCTTGGCTGAATGGTCAGCATAGTGTGGTTCAGAGGGCCCTGGGTTCGATTCTCGGTCAAGCCGGAGATTTTAATCGCGCCTTATTAATTTCTCTAGCTTGAGCCGGGTATTTGTGTTCGTCTTAATACGCATTTCCATTTATATACAACAGATCTTGCTACAAATCACCGCAGAAGCACGTAATAGTGAATACATCCCTTCGCATAGGGTTGGCGCCAGCAAAGGCATCTGGCCGTAAGACTGGGCTAAATCCATACAGAGTGCCGAACCCAGGTAATTGCGAAAAGGCCAAGTAGTAGTAGTGATAGTAGACGATTGGATGTTCTTCGCTTTTCTATGACGTATGTAGATACCCAACTTCATATAAGTTAGTATTATTTTACCTGATGGTAACAGGAAGTTACATCAGTGAGTCGAACTCGAGCACGACGAATTTCACTATCTACCCCGAGTTTAGATGAAAACACACACACAATCTTCTCGTCCCACCCCGCACTCTCTTCCTGATTCTATATCCAAATAACCACACACTAGTGGGTTAGTCAGCTAAAAAGTTCCCTTCAAATAACTTTTAAACAATTCAAGATATCGAAAATCTGTCTTCGCTGTTAGTAATGTTACAAAGGAGCTCATAATCCAACTTGCAGTATTACTCAAGGGTGTCAATATCATCTGATATAACGGTACTTTTAAAACAATTATGAAACTACATTTTACTGTAAATTCAGCGCTGTGATCATTGTGAAAATCGGACGAGTACTTCTCTAGAAAATAGAATGTAAATGTTCACTTGCCAGCCGTGGGCAACCTTGTTCGATTGAATCGCAAACCAGGTAGCTACATATGAAAATGAGCTGTTGACGTACAAGGAATATTCGCGAAATGCCTGACTGATAATGGTATAAGATCAAATACGATGGAAAGTTCATCTGTAATCAACGCTTAATGTACCAATTTTAGCTGTCCATAGCGGTGATTATACATGTTTATGAACCTAGATAGATATTGTTATAACAATGAATGCGACGGTATACTCAGCTATAAATAATGATTATTATACTAATTTTACCTCTCCTTACAATACTCCTACATGTTTGTGGGTCTTGGTGTAGTGATCTGTTAAGCACAAAATGTAAACGATAATAAGCACATTGAACGATTGATACATTTGTGCAGTTGGGAGTTGAGAAGCTCGAATCTGTGTCCCAGGTAACATTAACATTGTTAGGAGCATCAAAGGCATCACATTCAACTGGAAATGTAGCTTTCTTTCAGGCATAGTTGATCATGTTATTGAATATGGGAGCACTGAACTGATTGTGGATAAGTGCATGAAGGTTTATGATAACGGCTCTGGAGGTTTATATTAGCGTTATCGCTCACGAAACCGTTTGGCTACTTCTTTCATTGACGAAAAAAGTATATATATAAAGTTTGAACAAGGGAAATTGCACCAAGTAGACTGGTTGTTACTGTTTGTGTTTATCCTGAATTACGAACAGATTTTGTGGTTGGAGTGAAAATGAATCTAGAACTTTTTTGCTAGGGGCTTTACGTCGCGCCGACACAGATAGGTCTTATGGCGACGATGGGATAGGAAAGGCCTAGGAGTTAGAAGGAAGCGGCCGTGGCCTTAATTAAGGTACAGCCCCAGCATTTGCCTGGTGTGAAAATGGGAAACCACGGAGAACCATTTTCAGGGCTGCCGATAGTGGGATTCGAACCTACTATCTCCCGGATGCAAGCTCACAGCCGGGCGCCTCTACACGCACGGCCAACTCGCCCGGTGAATCTAGAACTAGACAAAATTTTGTTTCAACATTGCTCAAGAATACTCTTGTCCACTTTGCTGATTATGATTTTAAACAAGTTATCTATGTGTTAGGGGGTCTGATCATGTTCTATTGCACAGGGGGGGGGGGGGGGATCCTACTGTGTCACTTGGTACACGTAAGACAGTAAATAGTGGAGAGAGAAGTTTACCTTCCATGGATACAGTCTTACAGTGGGATGAATTGTATACGAATGTGATATTCCAGATACTGATTTCACAGAGACAGTCGTGTCTCTTTCATCGATGCTAGATAGTGTGAGAATTATACTCAAATCCATATTGGTCGGTATTCAGAATTTCAGCTGATGAATAATTAGGAACGATCCTGCTAGTGAATTCAATACCAATTGCTGTCGCAGAATTATCAATCTGTACTTGCGATCGAACGTGTTTGTAAGTTCCAAAGTGCGTAACTTCGCAATTAACGATCATGTGAATTGCTTTGAAATTCCTAACCCAGGTCGATCCAGCTTTCAGTCAATCCAAGCGATCTAGCTTCCGTGCACATCCCCACGACCTGGTATCAATATAATGCACAGCCATTAGATCAGGGGCGCCGAGTTTTGAAAATTAGTGGGAGTGCTCTGTCAGTCCAACCAAGCAAGTGGCTGCGCGGTTTGGGTCACGTAGCTATCAGCTTGCATTTGGGAGATACTGGGTTCGAACCCCACTGTCGGCAGCACTGAAGATGCTTTTCTGTGGTTTTCCATGTTTTCACCAGCTGTACCTTAATACCACTGTCGTTTCCTTCCCACTCTAGCCCTTTCCTATCCAATCGTTGCCATAAACCCTATCTGTGTCGATGCGACGTAAAGCAATTGTAAAAACTCTAGTCCAAAAGTGAGGAAGGCCCCGGAAAAGTGTCGAAATTTAACCCTCATGAAAATGCAGTTTTAGGTGTTTTTGAATTAGCAATACTTGATGGAAAATATAAACTATTGTTTTATTAGGTGCTTTTTCAACGGTAATGAATGAGTACAAACGGAAGTCCACATAAATCCACATACAATCGACATACTGTACTGTAAGATCCATATAAAAGGTAATGGTGTGTTTGTCATGAAAAAGTACGAGATTTTACATTGTAATTACTGTATATGTTAATTTAAAGAATGAAAGCTAAAGAAGTACAAATTGTCTCAAAAATCTTAAGGTAAAGGAACATAATAGTTAGTTTTCTCATAGAATGATACCAAACTGCGTTTTATTATTTTTTTAAAGCAATTTGCCTCAAATTTGGCATGTACGTCTTTAGTTCAACATTTAAAATCGTTGCTGAATTTCTAATTCTCACGCATGAAAAGAGTGTTCCTATAAATAGTGGAGAGATAAGAAAAAGAGATAGAATATGACACAACTTAAGATACCTAGGACTTGTACAGTTGGTTTGTGAGGGAAGTGTAGGCGGTAAGAACGGTAGGGGTAGACCAAGGTATGAGCATGTCAAGCAGATTAAATCAGATGTAGGTTGCAGCAGTTACGTAGAAATGAAAACGTAAGCACAGGAAAGGGGGCGTGAAGCGCTGCATCAAACCAGTCTGTGGACTGATGACTCAAACAACACAATGGACAGTGGATCGTTCGATGAAAATGCTCTGCACAGTTTCGAGGTTCAATTTATTTTTCGTTTCTTGATTATGGGCATGCATTATTGCATTGTCGTTCAAATTTCCTTGTGGCATGCTACTGTGCAGGCAAGTTTTAAATCTTCAAAAGGCACATCAGTTATCAAATTTCTGACCTGTGATTGTTTAATAACATACTGTATTTGTCCATTTCTCACTTCATATTCGAATTTACAATGCCCTTTAATTATTTTTTCTGAATACGTCGTTCATCCTTCAATTGAAAAAAATGTCTTTCTTCGGAAGGCATTCACTAGTGCTCTGAATATCATCCCTCTGCTTTAAAACTGTCACAACCATAAATGAGACTGAGCCTTCAGTGAACGTTACGTTTTGTTCTGTCTTGTACAAAGGGGCAGGTGTAAAAATACTGTATCCAAAGGGGCATTACGCACACGTACGCAAGCAGTGCTCTGTTTTAATGTGCATCGTAAAAGCTGTCGAAAGAACCATTTACGTACTTGTCCGTGGACACTTTTACAAGACTTATTTTTATTTTGGAACTGGTTTGTCTTGTAATTCTACTGCAAGTTGTCTGAGTGCCATAGACAAAATTGGCTATCCTATGATGCACTGGCTTCTGGTTGTGTTTTCCAGTAAATTAAATCGCCCTCAGAAGTGCTCATTCGCATCCATGAATTTGTCTTAACAATATTGTTACTTATTGTGCCTATTCACTCAAAGCCAAACAGTGCAGCCTAGGATGTATTCGCGCTGACTACGTGGCACGCTAATACTGTATGTGCAGATTATCTGGCTGGGCAATAGTCGTCTGGTAAGCAGAGACCCTAAATAGGCTGTATGTGGCACAGATCAAGGCCGCACTATCTAGTTGGCCTTGCACAGATGGTGGATGTTGTGGTGTTGTTGCCTATTCACCAATCGCTGATAGAATGTTATTTAGAGAACTTCCGTTTGGAAATACGTCACAAGACCACAGTTGATCCTGAATGGATATTGACTTCACTTCCTCCATTCTCTTTAGCTTACGCCCTTGTTTTTATGTTAAATACCTCGCTACTTCCTTGTAAAGTTTACTTGAATTAGTGACGACATGTAACTGACGCTAACGGAATTGAAATTCGTCACATTGACTGTGTGGCACTAAGTATTGCCGAAACAAAGAGGTAGCTGTGTTTCGAAAGACCATACCGTCAGAGAAGGCTTCTGTGCTATTCCTTAGCTTTTCCTCGTTCTTAGATGTGCCTATAACATACAGTTCACCCGGCTCTGATTTCACGTTCGAAAGTTTGCAGCATGCTACACAAAAATTGCCTTAACCTGTTTCGAATCATGTCCTGGGCCAGGTAATGAAGCTCTTAACACTACTGCCTAGGCACTCATTATGCTGATGAGAAATCCAAAAATCGAACCGAGGATCATTAGTCGCGTTGACAACGTCAGATGCTCGGTCATCCTGCTGAGGCACTCCTCACTTGTCGACTCAGCACGTCACTAAATTTCTATAATAACTAATAATCATAATAATGTTCTTTACCGTCGATGCCTACACCATCTTAACGTTCTACTCGTTAGTTAAACATAGTCCACAATTTAAGAACTCGAGAGGTGTCTTTAGAGTGTGATCAGTTTGACTGTTTGGCATAGAGAAGGATTTGCAGCCAGATCTCGCCCACGTACGCCTCCTCTGGAGTTGCCGCCCCCAAGAGTATTGGGTTCCATTCTTTACGTAACTAAGCTCAGATATGAAGCAGTGCCAGAGACAGACTGACCTTTCCACGACACCTATCTTCTACGACTTAGCGGGCGTCCGCCCGCAGCAGTTGGCACGTGCCTTTCTCAGTGCCTAAGAAAATAATTTAGTTCATGGATAGATCAGGCCCTCGGCACAACTTATGTTGTTAAAGCTAATTTGTCAACGATGTGATGTAAAGATGTATGCCAAATCATTTACGCTCTTCATGAGGGAATATTGTAGAATCAGGGACGGATCCCAGCCTTCCCTCCTCCTCCTGCTGACTGCCTCCTCCGCCTTCTTCTTATTATTATTTATTCATTGACGTTACATTCTCAGTTCCAACATTTCAATTAACTGGGTTTCCATAAACTTGTGTGTTGCGGGAGATGTTTTATGTGTAGCCCTACATTTCATTTTAGGCTTCTCGGTTGCGTCAACCTACTGTAGTATGACAAAAATGCCGCACGAAATGTTAACCTCTCGGTGGAAAAGTGATTAGATTTGTATGTTAGCGGACATGGCATTCCTTAATTACGGTATAGCCACAGCAGTTGCCTGGTTTGAAAATGGGAAACCACGGAAAACCATCTTCAGGGCTGCCGACGGTGGGATTCGAAACCGCCGTATCCCGAATGCAAGCTCGCAGCTGCACGACACAAACCGCTCGGACAACTCGATCGATAATATCGTATTTGCGAGGAGGATAAGTTAAACGGCGACCTTGAGCTCCTAACCAGAACATTCCCTGAACAATGGCTATTCACTGAAACAGATGATGTTACATCTTAAATTGACCTACAGATTTTCACATAATTCTCTTCCTGTGAGTTTAGTCTTACCGAGCGAGTTGGCCGTGCGGTTAGGGGCGCGCAGCTGTGAACTTGCATTCGGGAGGTAGTGGGTTCGAGCCCCACTGTTGGCTGCCCTGAAGATGGTTGTCCATGGTTTCCCATTTTTACACCAGGCAAATGCCGAGGCTGTACCCTAGTTAGGGCCACGGCCGCTTCCTTCCCACTTCTAGCCCTTTCCTATCCCATCGCTGCCATAAGACCTGTCTGCGTCGGTGCGACGTAAAGTCAATTGTTAAGACTAAAAGAAGTTAAGTCTTCATGCTATACGCACAGTCTGTGATGGATAGGATTAGCAATATTCTCAGACGGCATAATGTAAACGCCCTCTTTAAGCTTAATATCGTCGTAGGTAATTGTTCGCGATCTGTTAAAGGTCCTGTTGGTCTAAAATGTGCTGGAATATGCATGATTCCTTATTCCTATGGATTTGTTTATTTGGCCGAACTGTAGGCAGGTAACATCGAGGCATGTATTTGCCAGCCTGAGAAGTCTGCTGTGGCAGAACATGCCATGCACAGTGGCCATAGCCCGGATTTTGATGACCCAATAAGTGTCAAAAAACCCTATAAAATGACTTAAAATTTCTCAAAAAATGGCTTAAAATGAGCAAGAAAATGGCTCGAAAATATGAGGAAAGTACATGTTTACTCACGTGCGATGTCCACATTACCTTTAACTCCTAATGGAGTGAATAAAATTCATAAGTATCATATAATGATGATTAATAGTTGTAGTAATAACACCTGACAAAATAATATTTAACACCCTTTTTAAAAATGCAGTTCGTAAAATCAAAATACTTGAGCATCTACATGTAGTCATTATTAGGATATTATGCAGTCCCTGCTATCCACTGAAATTCTGGATACCGCGTGTTTGTCACGACCCACATGTTGCTGAATGGTATATCTAAATATTTTATCTGCTGCCCCTTTCATTTCTCAGAAAGGTATCTAACCACCTGTAGAAAAATTATCCTTTCACTCTAAAGATGTGGATTTCCAAGGAGTACGGATATTATGTTCTAGGTTATTTTATTTCACAGTTTTTAAATTATGTAGTGAACCTTTTGATATTTTAGCATTCTCGTTTATTGAAAGCTCTGACGATATAAAGATAATTTGATTACCCAATGTAAATGCATAGAAATGACGAAATAATAACGCAGAACAAAGGAAAATGACTTATAACAAGAAATTAATGCAATGAATTGCTGAAAATGACAAAATGCCAAAATTTAAGAAAATGACCTGGAAGTAAAAAGCTACAAAAGATGACGACAAAATGACTAAATAAATATACAGATTTCTGGGATCACGTTTGATGCGAACACTTCTTAGAAACCTTGCACAAGAAGTTAGATGCGCTTACAGTCTCACCTTTGTTAAAGGCAGATCAAAAGTTCATTGTTTTTGCTTTTCAGACCGCTGAAATTAGACAAGTACCGCTTAGCTTCCTGAAAACCGCCGACAAAATGGTAAAGAGCTCCCTAAAAGAACTTTTGCAATTACCTACGGATACACCCGATAGTGCTCTGTATTCTGATTTATGATTCAAAGGCCTCGGACTTTTCAAAGCAACCTGGGAAGTACATCTGTTAACAAATAAGCGCATGCAACGCTCTTCGCCGAGCCAGCAATAGCTACGTTTTAAAGATGCGTAATCTGACATCCGAAACGACGCATTGTCTACAGGCTCTCAACATCACAGATATTAACCGATTCTCCAATAAAGGCTCACTGATTGCAGAAGAACTTCGTAGCAAAAACTTCCAGTATATGAAGAAGTCCACGGTTTGTCTACGACAGGGAGTACAAGACGGATTGACATACTTGCCTTTAAATATAACGACAAGAAAGGCTTCATTATCGATCCGACCATCCGATTCGAGCACCATGTCGGCCAGTCTACTGAAGTTCATCTTGAAAAGCAGAATGTTTACGCGCCCACCATTCCGTTCTACAAAAATAAATACCAGTTGAATGAAGTAGAGATTATCGGCCTAATGATTGGTGCTCGTGGCACAATACCTGCCTTGTTCGTAGAATTTTGGAAGAAGTTCGACCTGCCTATGAACAGCATTGAAAGAATAGTTACCACCACCATACATGGATCTGTACACATCCTGAAATCTCACCTGTTCGGACCTCCATAATCGAAAAAATCTGTATAATCGCTATATTTCTATGTGATGAAACGTTCTCTATCCTGATATGCTTTACTTTGTCCATTGTGGCAACCCGTAATTGCGGGAAGTCGTTGATTCGTTCAATAAATATATATATGTAATGATAATTTAGATTTGCATGTTGTTGATGCACCAGTTAAGACAGGGCGAGTTGGCCGTGGGGTTAGGGGCGTACAGCTGTGAGTTTGTATCCGGGAGTTAGTGGGTTCGAACCCCACTCTCGGCAGCCCTGAAGATGGTTTTCCGTGGTTTCCCATTTTCACACCAGGCAAATGCTGGGGCTGTACCTTCATTACGGCCACGCCCGCTTCGTTCCCACTCCTATGTCTTTCCTATCCCATCGTCGCCATAAGACATATCTGTGTCGGTGCGACGTAAAGTAAATAATAATAAATGAACCAATTAAAAGATGACATGCCATCAAAATCCGGACCCTGATAATGACCATCACATAATGACCATGACCATTTCATATCAAATAAACGCTGCCTAAACACAAGAATGGGCCCATGACCTAGCTGTTAGGCCCCTTTAAACAACAAGCATCATCATCAAACAGAAGAATGGGAGCATTTCTTAGGAGAAGCGTTTTACACGAAGAATCATTCGTGGGGCGATGGAAATTGCTAAACACCTCAAAAACGTTTACAAAGGGGACGACTTTGTTTGTTTGTTTGTTTGTTTGTTTGTTTGTTTGTTTGTTTGTTTGTTTTTCCAACCCTTGTCCCATTTCTCTACGGGGTCGGATATGAGGTGAGATGAACCTATTGTGGCGGGTTTCTATGTCCGGATGCCTTTCTTGACGTCAACATCAGAGGAGTTAATGAGATAAAATGAATGACCTTGATATATGATATAAGAAGGGGGTGGGTGAAACCCGATGCGGCCACATAGCCTACTCCTGTTGAATAGCACCTCAAGGCTTAGCGACTCCATCCGACGGACGAATCACCATCAACAGCGTCATATGCCCTCACTCCATATCAGCACTGCGGAGAGGTTTGAAATTTAATCTAGGCTTTTGGCACGCAATTCAGTGATTAGAAATTGTATACCACCACCTCCCCTACCCTGATGGCCAACATTCTGATAGTGACCAACGGGACTCGAACCGTTTAACCACGGTGTCAGTTCGTTTAGACTTCAATACCTTAACCATCATGGCCATCAGGCGGTATACAAAGGAGACGACTATATATTGAGAAAATCATCAGCCAATCAGTCGCCACTGATCTACATTTAGGTTGTCGTCCAGGTGGCAGATTCTCTATCTGTTGTTTACCTAGCCTTTTCTTAAATAATTGCAGAGAATTTGGAAATTTAGTGAACATCTCCCGTGGTATAAAGTATTCCATTCCTTAACTCCTCTTCCTATAAACGAATATTTGCCCCAATTTGTTCTCTTGAACTCTAACTTTATCTTCATATTGTGACATCTTCATATATTCATATCATCGTTACCCTCCATAGTTAGGCCTGAGTCTTCAACATCTTTCTCCTTGACTCTGGAAGACCTGGAATTAACAACTGACAGGATCATTAAATCTTGAGTACATCATAAACTCGTAGCTCATTGCCCTATTAAGAGCCGTAACCCACCAAAACGAATGCTACCCAGCCAGATGACTTGCAGATATCTATATATATAAAATAACTTGTCCTGACTGACTGACTGATTCATCATCGCCGAGCCAAAACTACTGGACATAAAGACATGAAATTTTGGGGATACATTCATATTAACATGTAGGTGCTCGCTGAGGGAGGATTTTTGGATATTCCATCAATAGGTGGGTGAATATTTAAAATGACGATATCTATATCTCAAAAACTTAAAAGTTTACAGATGTAAAAATTGGTATTTGGAATCTCTCTTAAAAACAAAGAAACATGTATTTTTTTGTTTTCGGAAAATCCCATTAAGGGGTGAAAAATGGAAGGGGCGGGGGGAAATGGGTTGAACACCTTTTGTGAGGAGACATATCTCAAAAACTGAAGATGTTACAGACATGAAAATTCGCATTTGGAATTTTCTTTCAAACTAAAGAAACACGTAATCTTTCGTCTTAGGAAAATCCATTTAAGACGGGTGAATGAATTGAGAAATTAGTTGAATTATTCGTGTGAGGATTCTTATATCTCAAAAAATTAAAAATTTTGTCCGGCTCCATGGCTAAATAGTTAGCGTGCTGGCCTTTGGTCTCAGGGGTCCCAGGTTCGATTCCCGGCAGGGTCGGGAATTTTAACCATCATTGGTTAATTTCCCTGGCACGGGGGCTGGGTGTATGTGTTGTCTGCATCATCATTTCATCCTCTTCACGACGCGCAGGTCGCCTACGGGAGCCAAATCGAAAGACCTGCACCTGGCGAGCCGAACCCGTCCTGGAATCTCCCGGCACTAAAAGCCATATGCCATTTCATTTTACATTATACACTGACTGACAGTGACAATGCAACACCAAGGAGGAGTGGTTCGAAAGGGATGAAAATTGGGGAAAAAACAGAGACGGCACGGATGAATAATTGATGTTTATTTCAAACCGATATGCAGGCTACACAATGCGCACGGCATCGACTCAGTAGGATGTAGGACCACCGCGAGCGGCGATGCACGCAGAAACACGTCGAGGTACAGAGTCAATAAGAGTGCGGATGGTGTCCTGAGGGATGGTTCTCCATTCTCTGTCAACCATTTGCCACAGTTGGTCGTCCGTACGAGGCTGCGGCAGAGTTTGCAAACGGCGTCCAATGAGATCCCACACGTGTTCGATTGGTGAGAGATCCGGAGAGTACGCTGGCCACGGAAGCATCTGTACACCTCGTAGAGCCTGTTGGGAGATGCGAGCAGTGTGTGGGCGGGCATTATCCTGCTGAAACAGAGCATTGGGCAGCCCCTGAAGGTACGGGAGTGCCACCGGCCGCAGCACATGCTGCACGTAGCGGTGGGCATTTAACGTGCCTTGAATACGCACTAGAGGTGACGTGGAATCATACGCAATAGCGCCCCAAACCATGATGCCGCGTTGTCTAGCGGTAGGGCGCTCCACAGTTACTGCCGGATTTGACCTTTCTCCACGCCGACGCCACACTCGTCTGCGGTGACTATCACTGACAGAACAGAAGCGTGACTCATCGGAGAACACGACGTTCCGCCATTCCCTCATCCAAGTCGCTCTAGCCCGGCACCATGCCAGGCGTGCACGTCTATGCTGTGGAGTCAATGGTAGTCTTCTGAGGGGACGCCGGGAGTGCAGGCCTCCTTCAACCAATCGACAGGAAATTGTTCTGGTCGATATTGGAAGAGCCAGGGTGTCTTGCACATGCTGAAGAATGGCGGTTGACGTGGCGTGCGGGGCTGCCACCGCTTGGCGGCGGATGCGCCGATCCTCGCGTGCTGACGTCACTCGGGCTGCGCCTGGACCCCTCGCACGTGCCACATGTCCCTGCGCCAACCATCTTCGCCACAGGCGCTGCACCGTGGACACATCCCTATGGGTATCGGCTGCGATTTGACGAAGCGACCAACCTGCCCTTCTCAGCCCGATCACCATACCCCTCGTAAAGTCGTCTGTCTGCTGGAAATGCCTCCGTTGACGGCGGCCTGGCATTCTTAGCTATACACGTGTCCTGTGGCACACGACAACACGTTCTACAATGACTGTCGGCTGAGAAATCACGGTACGAAGTGGGCCATTCGCCAACGCCGTGTCCCATTTATCGTTCGCTACGTGCGCAGCACAGCGGCGCATTTCACATCATGATCTTACCTCAGTGACGTCAGTCTACCCTGCAATTGGCATAAAGTTCTGACCACTCCTTCTTGGTGTTGCATTTGCTCTGTCAGTCAGTGTATGTTAAAAACTTAACATCCAGGAGACAAGAAACTTGGTATTTGGAAAGTCTTTAAAAAATACAGGAACCTGTACCTTTTTGTTTGCGGAGAGGGCACTTAACATGGGGTGAAAAGTAGAGAAAAATTAGAATATTTTTTAAGATGATACTCATATTTTAAATCAGAAAATGATACAGACGTGAAAATTGATATTTGGAATCTCCTTTAAAAATAAGGACACATGTGCTTTAGTTTTCGGAAAATACACTTAGATGGGGATAGGGGAAGGACTGATCAAGGGGTTGAATTATTTTTATGGGGATACTTATGTATATCTCTAAAACTAAATATGTTACAGATGTGAGAAAAGGTATCTGGAATCTCCTTTAAAAATATAGAAATGTATTTATTTTTTGACTTGAGAGAAGACTGTTTCTCGAATGTACAGTTCTAGTCGCATGGTCGTCTTAGCCCCAGAAGGTAATACCACAAACCTGGTTTACAAAGAATTTCTGGGATAAATGAAACTCAATTTTTGGGTGAGTTTTTATACTTAGAAATTTTCAGATACTCTTAGTACAGTGCCGAGGAACGATTACTCTGATCAAATTAGGAAATCCACGCGAGCGAAGCCGCGGGTAATTGCTAGTCTATATATATAAAAGAACATCTCATGACTGAGTGACTGACTGACTGACTGATTCATCATCGCCGAGCCAACACTACTGGACATAAAGAAATGAAATTTTGAGGATACATTTATATTACAATGTAGGTGCTCGCTAAGGGAGGATTTTTTGATATTCCTTCGCTAAGGGGGTGAAAAGGGGGCTGAATTTTCGAAATGAGTGTATCTATATCCCAAGGCTGAATTTTCGAAATGAGTGTATCTATATCCCAAAACTATAAAAGGTTATAGATGTAAAAATTGGTATTTACAATCTCCTCTAAAAATAAAGAAACACGTATTTTTTGTTTTCGGAAAATCCCAATAGGAGGGCCGAAAAAGGGTGAAAAGGGGTTGAATGCCTTTAATAAGGACACTTATATCTCAGAAACTGAAGATATTACAGACCTGAAAATTTGTATTTGGAATCTCCCTTAAAAATAAACAAACACGTATTTTTGTGTTTTTGTAGAATCCAATTAATTGAGGGGTGAAAAGGGGGATGAATTTTTAAAATGAGAGTATCTATATCTCAAAACTTTAAATGTTTAAAGATGTAAAAATTGGTATTTACAATCTCCTCTAAAAATAAAGGAAAATGTATTTTTTGTTTTCTGAAAATCCCAATAGGAGGGGCGAGAAAGGGTGAAAAAGGGGTTGAACGCCTTAAATGAGGATAAATATATCTCAGAAACTGAGGATATTATTACAGACATGAAAATTTGTATTTGGGATCTCCTTTAAAAATAAAGAAACACGTATTTTTTTGTTTTTGGAAAGTCCAATTAAAGGGGGTGAAAAGGTGGGTGATTTTTAGAATGAGTGTATCTATATCTCAAGACCTTAAAAGTTTACAGATGTAAAAATTGGTATTTAGGATCTCCTTTAAAAATAAAGAAACGCGTATTTTTTTTTTTCGGAAAATCCCAATAGGTGGGGTAAAAAGGGGTGAAAAACGGGTTGAATGCCTTTAATGAGGATACTTATATCTCAGAAATTGAAGTTATTACAGACCTGAAAATTGGTATCTGGTATCTCCTTTAAAAATAAAGAAACGCGTACTTTTTGTTTTTGGAAAATCCAATTAATGGGGTTAAACAGGAGTGACAAATTGCGGGGAATATTTAGAAAGACCTTATCTACAGTATATCCCAGAAACGTAAAATATTACAGACGTAAAAATTGGTATTTGGAATCTCCTGTAAAGGTAGGGAAACATAGGTGATTTGTTTTCGGAAAATCCACTTAAGGGGAACTAAAAAGGGAGTGAACTTTTAAAATGAGAATTTATACAATATATCTCAAAAACTTAACATGTTACAGAAGTTAAAAATTATATTTTTTATCTCTATTAAAAATAAAAAAAAAACGTCTACTTTGTGTTTTCGGCAAAACCACTTTGTCAGGGGGGGGGGGTTGAAGTGACTGAAAATGGGGTTGAATTCTTTTAATTAGGATACTGATATCTCAAAAACTGAACATGTTACAGACGTGAAATTTGGTATTTGGAATCTGCTTTCAAAGTAAAGAAACACGTATTCTCGGAAAATCCAATGAAGGGTGAAAGAATTGAAAAATGTATTGACTTAAGCTAATTGTATGCGGGTACTTATATCTAATAAAATCTAAAGTTGTTACAGACGTGAACATTGTTATGTGGATCGCCTTTAAAAACAAAGAAAAACGCGTTTGGGGGGGGGGGGAATTGAAAAGGAGTTTAATTCCTTTATGAGGACACATATCTCAAAAACTGAAGATGCTAGAGTCGTGATAATTGGTATTTAGAAGATCATTTACCATTAAAGAAACAAATATTTTTGCCGGAAAGTTCACTTAGGGACGGGGGGGGGGGGGCGGGCGATTTTGAAAAGAAGTGAAAAAATGAATTATTTTTATGGGGATACTGACATCATGATATGCCAGACACTGACTCATTGAAAATCCAGTATGCAGATGACCTAGCGTTAGTCTTCCAGAGTAAAGGTCTTATGCACTGTGAGAATGTACTGACAAGTGATCTGACGAAATTGAATGACTACTTCCATAAATGGAGACTTCAACCTAACCCAAATAAAACTGAGGTTACTGCATTCCATCTAAATAATAAGGAAGCCCATAGGAAGTTACATGTGACTTTCGACGGAACCGAAGTACCGCATAACTACAATCTCAAATATCTAGGAATCACTCTTGTAACTGGGCCCATGGGAGTAATACACATATATTATGTATAATAGTGCCAATGGAAAATCTAAGAATAGTTTCCCTCGAGTAGTAAGATTTATGCAGTGGAGTAACAATCAAATTAAGAATGGAGGCCGTGGACTTAGAAATCTCCAACGAGCATTGCAGAGTTACAAGACATTGGGCAAAGGGAGTATGCTACATAACCTGGAAAGTTAAAGAGAAATATACGAAGGAATAAGGGACATAAGTGAAAATAGATCAGAAACCAGTAGAAGATTTAAAAATAGATATATATATATATATTGAAACAATAAATCGAACATCTGACAATTTACATGAAATGAGAACTATATAAATATAAAATTTTCCCAACCACTTACACGGATTACAAATTCATATATCAACAACAACAACAACAACAAAAAAAGAGATAAGATATGCAAGAGAAAGAAAGGAAAAAGAGAAGATGCCGCAGGAAAGGAAAAGGGCAAACAAGGAAAGAATGAATACTGCGATAAGAAGAGAAATCGAGAACGACAAGAAAGGGAAGATGTTCAGTTAGCAAATTCGAGTACACCAGCAGAAAGAATTATCTGAACAAAATGCGAATACAATATCCAGGTCACCACTACTTCTGTTATCCCACAGATTAACACTAGGTAACGTAGTTCTACAGCCGAGTAATCACCATATAGTTTCATAGAACCAGTTTCACAATATCCTGAAGCACTGAACGAATAGAAGTACGTGTACAATAGAAGTCGCACAGTTGCCAATACACCACACGCACATTTCAAAAGAAAGTTGTTACAAAAGGCCGTGAATGAAAAGTTTTAAATCCAAGAAGGGCAAGTGAAATTTCGGCCTGGAAATTCCACGCTCCCAGCTTAATTTTGCAGGCAAAGTCTATCCCAATGCGATTAAAAGTATTTACAGTAAAGAAATCAGTTTGTCATACCTCATCTGGAACAAATTGAACTGCCCGCACATGAAGTCTACTGGGCACATATAATTAAGGACGAAGTTGACGTAGAATGGTGCTCCCTCCACACAGGCCTAAGTCCATCTCAATGTTTCCAGAGGAAGGCCAGGTATTTATAGTGTGCAGTAGAATGAGAAATATATCTGGAAGATTCCAGAGATTAGTGAAGCATGCGCGAATAAACCAGGCGGTCACATGACTTCAGCCGGCAGAAAGGAAGTTAGTTTATCGAAGATGGTGAAGATAAATAGAGTCGAGTTCATGCAAAGTATGAAGTATGCAAATTCCAGTTGGAGAAAAAATGCAGTTTATATCATGATGAGGGTAAGTCCATACTAATCGTAGAAAAAAAGGTTATGTGCGTGGCGAATTTCATAACAGTAGTTGCTGATGAAGTGAAGAGTCCGTTACACTCTGGATCGGCCCTTGACATTCAAACAACAGTGCATCACGTTATCTAAGAAACTTGGCTACAGAGTGAATCTACTCCGCAAGATTACCGGAAGTAGCTGGGGTGCGGACGCCAATACCCTACGCACTGCTGCACTCGCTCTTGTGTATTCTGCTGGTGAATACTGTGCTCCTGTATGGCAAAACAGCATTCACACAACATAGATTGATGTCCAGCTTACTGAAGCCATGAGAGTTATCACTGGTACTGTCAGATCTACTCCCACCTGTCTTAGCTAATATTGCCCCGCCAGATCTAAAAAGCAGCTAAGGTAAACTTGCTCAAGAAGATCTCTACTCATAAGAACTCTCCCTTGTACGATGCCCTACAACACCCACCAACAACTCGTCTGAAATCACGCAAACCACCCTGGACTGATTTTAAAAGTATCAGTTCTTTCGACATGACCTCTGAGTGGCGACAACGTTGGCATAAGCATCCACCAAACAACGCTCACTTGGTTCAAGATCCAACAAAGAAGGTTGAAGGATTCCAACTGCCGCGTCTAACCTGGTCGAAGCTGAACCGAATTAGGACGGGTCAGGGGAGGTGTGGTTGAAGAAATGGGGTTTCCGTTCATCTGCTGACTGCGACTGTGGAGCGGAGGAGCAGACAATGGAACACATTGTTAAGGAGTGCCCACTTCGATCATTTAACGGTGATCTGAGGCTTCTACACCAAGTGACTCCGAATGCTCTGGACTGGTTGTCAAATTTGGACATTTCCATTTGATATTAGATTTTTTATGTACTTGTAAAGCCATACGATATATATATATATATATATATATATATATCTCAAAACTGAAGGTAACAGACGTTAATATTGGTATTTGGTATCTCCTTTAAACATAAAGAAACACCCTCTCCATGTGAGGTTTGTGCTGGACAAAGCGGAGATGGGATAGGTTTTTTTCTCCAGGTACTCCGGTTTTCCCAATCATCATTCATTCCAGCAACTCTCTCCAATATTATTTGTCATTCATTAATCATTGCCCCAGAGGAGTTCGACAGGCTTCGGCAGCCGGCACAATTCCTATCCTCGCCGCTAGAGCGCTGACCCGGTCGAATGACTGGAAATAGGCTGTGGATTTTCAATGTACTTATTCTGATCAAAAACCGATCATTTTTAATCTTTCTTGAGTTCGTTTTCAAGAGCCATCTTTTCCTTTGGAGAACGTTCTTAGATTACAATAGATTCTCCTAGCATATAAATAAAAATTTAAACACATTTGAAATAAACGATAGGAATGCAATTGACGGTGCAATTGTTACCTCTATAATAAGGTCAATAATTCACGGAAGTAGCCTATATCATTCGTATCGCCAGAAATCCCGCGCACTTGCCTACGCGCGACAATGGTGCTGGTTACATAGTCAGCAATGGCAATGGCAGCAGATGTAATTTACCGCCAAGTAGCGGTCTTGCATCTTGCTGTGGGATCCTGAATGTCAATAATAATAATAATAATAACAATAATAACAATAATAATAATATATATTCGTTTACGGCCATTAGAGACCACGTTAGGTAACAATTACATGTCTCTGGAAGCCTTCCTCACAGCCCAGAATTTTAGCATCCTTTCTCTGGCAGCCTGTCTTCTTTCTTCCGTCCACCCACGGTTAAGTTTTGGTTCGTCATGGAATCCCTGAAATCTGTCGATCACTGACGTAAACTTTTTTCGGTTTGAGATGTCTTCTGAATTTAGTCCCACCTTTTCTTTTTCTTCAGGGGTTATTGAGTTTTCATTCCGTTGCTTTGGATCCTCTTTTGGCCATTTATTTTTAGGTTTATCACAGTTCAACAATTTCTCAAAATATGTAGGTAATATCTCACAATTTTCATTCCTATTCACAGCCAATTTTCCATCTTCCCTTCAAAATCCCATGGTAGATGGTTGATATCCATGTATGTGCTCTTTAAAGGTCCTATAAAAGTTTCTAGTATTGTTCTTCTTAAATTCCGTGTCAATACTTCGGATTTCTTCAGATATTTGATTCCTTTTGGCTTGCCGGAGGGTCTTTGCTGTCTGTTTGCGTACCTCTTTGTATGTCTCAAATTTATCTTCTGTTTTATCTGCGTACCATGCTTTATAGGCTGCAGCTCTCCTATCAATTGCTACATCACAGTCTGTAGTCCACCATCGATGTCTGCGAGTTCCTCGCAATGGTGCAACATCCTTAGCTATATTAGCCATATTCTCTCGAATATCCTCACAGGTCTCCATTTTCTTCTCCCGCATACGTCTTTGAAAGTCGTTTCTGTTTTCTTGAAGTTTTTCATGGTTTACTTTTATTGACACATTCGGAGAGAGTCTCTTCTTGTTTAGCGGTAACGGCTTAAATTTTATGCGGGTCAAGAAGTGATCAGTCAAGATTAGCTCCTTTCCGTACTACCACATTCATAATTTCTTTAGTGCTTCTCCTTGAAATTGCAACATGGTCCAGTTGATATTCACCTAGGTCTTTCCGTGGAGCGCACCACGCTTTCTTTTTCCTTGGCAGTCTTTTGAAGTACGTGGACATTAATTTAAGATCAAATGTCTCACATAAGTCAATGTCTTTTCCCATTCGTATTTGTTCTGGTGTGAGCTGGATAACCACCTACTATTTTTCGGAACTGACGTTCTTTCCCGACCTGTGCGTTGAAATCACCCATCAGAATTTTGACATGATTGCTTGGCGTCTTTAGCAATTCATTCTCCAATTGATCCCATATATTTTCACCTTATCAGGATGTTTTCTGTTGTCTTCGTTTATGGGGGCGTGTGCATTGAATAATGTATATCTCTTGTTTGCACATTTCAGTGTTAGAGTGGAGAGTCTATCAGAAGGAGAAGAGAAGTCCGTTACGGAGTCAATAACTCTTTTGTTTACACAAAATGTTGTGCCAAGTTGCTGCAGATTTCTTCCAATTTTTCGTCCAGGTTTACCCTTAAAGATTCTATAATTTTCTGAATCAAACGTATTAATATCAGTAAAACGTGTCTCTTGCACCGCTAGTATTAGGATATTCTGATTTTCCATTTCATCCAAAGTCCGTTTTAATTTCCCCGTCCTAAGTAGTCTGTATGTTGATAGTTCCAAAATAGTGATGTTTCTTTGTCCTTAGATTTTGTTTTAGGTTAGTCGTGTTTGTCGTTAGTACGTCATCAGTCTGGCTACCAGATGGCTCCGATTTCATCTTGCATGTTGGTACAAACTCCCCAGAATCCGAAGGCTTGTTTGCGCCGCCTGATGCGACGGTGGATTTTCATTGCTGGGTACCACCTGGGGTAGCTTTCCTTGAAAGTGTTTCCATCATGCATAATGTTACCTCATGGTCATGCTTGGTGGGACAGATTACTCTGTCCGTGGTTAGAACTACGGTTGTTAGCCGTAGAGCCAGTTCTTCCGCCCTCTCAGCCGTTGGGAAATATCCTCTTCCGCCATCGAGACCGTTGACTGCAGTCCCTTTTGCCTCAGTTGATCCGCGGGTGTTTATTTGGCTAAGCCCTATTCACACTTGCCCTGCATATCTACAGGAACATTCCCTATCAGCCATATGGGACGCGCCGTGTCGAGGTTGAGCCCCCCGCCCCAGTGTCTTCCGTGAAGTTATGCCAAACACTTACTCAGTTCAGTGCCTGACCCCCACGGAAGCTAACCGGGCACGTAATAATAATAATAATAATAATAATAATAATAATAATAATAATAATAATAATAATAATGTTCTGGACCGTCGTCAAAATGTACGGACCGCGCTGGAAACGGTTCTGGCCGGGTAATGACTACGAATACAGTCCGGGCGCGGGTTCAGTACCGCCAAGGCACCCAGGACGACACCACGCCGGATCTCCTTAAGGATTTGATCCATATTTAAAATGCTGATAGGAAAAGATGGTAAAGATTTAGGGACTTGGCTAACCGCGTGGAATACCTGGACCTAGCCCGAGAAGTACGAAATCGATTGCTGGAAAGGCAGATTGAAAAATGGGAGGAACTTTGCCGCAATCTCTTAGAAAACGAGTTAGATTGCAAATTTCGGAGGACTATATATACAACGTTAAGCATTCAGCGAAACATGGGTATCTTGCTAGTTGATTGATGTGTCACCTCGCACATCAGACAGCTCCTCAGATTACCTCACCATGCTGAATTCCAGCTTCCAATTCAGAATTACAATCCTTGGACAAACCGAATTATAGGTAGGGTTGCTACTACAGGAAATATAAATAAAAGTTAAATAAACCGAACATCCTAAATTGGTTAAACTATTATCAGCAACAGTTGTTTGTGTGCTGTAGAAGTACAAAACAACATATTTATAAGGATTAGCAGCACGCTATAAATTGATAATATTACATAAGCTCGTGGCTAGGTTTACGACAACGAACGTACAGTGTTGCCAAAAAGTTTCGGGACACCCATATATTTCAGACTTCAACAGTGTGTCCCTATACTTTTAAACTTATGATTTATTTTATGTACAACTGATATGAAGTACCCTGATATCGTGCTTGGTTGGAAATTTGAAGACTGTAACTCAAATAGTTCATGAGTTATGATTTTTTTTGTCTTTTATGGCCACCCAAATTTGACCTTGATTTTGAAGGAACAAAATAATACAATTAAAAAGCCATCCAACAGTGCATACTGATTGTTACGTGGTTGCTACGCGATAACAACACCTTTAAAATGACCCCTGTTAGAAGGTGTTAAAGGAGTTCTTACTTATTTCGCCATCATTTTAGTAAAATTTCAATTCCTGTAAATTTTAGGCCTAATAGCACTAACTTTTGAATTGCTGCACCGAGCTCGATAGCTGTAGTCGCTTAAGTGCGGCCAGTATCCAGTATTCGGGAGATAGTAGGTTCGAATCCCACTGTCGGCAGCCCTGAAAATGGTTTTCCGTGGTTTCCCATTTTTCACACCAGGCAAATGCCGGGACTGTACCTTAATTAAGGCCACGGCCGCTTCTTTCCCACTCCTAGCTCTTTCCTGTCCCATCGTTGCCATAAGACCTATCTGTGTCAGTGCGACGTAAAGCAACTAGCAAATGAATTGCTGCAACTTTGAACGGAGGCAGTTAGCGCGATGACGTTTTCACGGATGGATTCCTTGTGTTGCAGTGGATGGGGGAGCTAGTGGAACGTAAAGCCAATAACATTATAACAACGCATTCGGGAGATAGTGGGTTCGAACCACACTGTCGGCACCCCTGAAGATATTTTTCCGTAGATTCCTATTTTCATACCAGGCTATGCTGGGGGCTGTACGTTAATCAAGGCCGCGGACGCTTCCCTCCTACTCCTAGCCCTTTCCTATCGCATCGTCGCCGTAAGAACTATCGGTGCCTATGCGACATAAAACAAATTGAAAAAAAGATAATTGTTAAAATTATGATTGAATATTAAGTGCAAGGAACGTACAATACCATGCGCTTATTCTTTTTCTGAGCGACTAAAGGCCCTACATGTCGCACTTTCATGATAAACTGATTTAGGAACTATCTTGTTTACACATGGGGCTCGCCCGTTTTTACTAGACCTTCCATATTTTTATTCAGAATTGTGGTAATGTAAACATCTATATAACCTGTTCGCCTCTATGCTTGAAGCGTCAACAAAGGCATGCTAACGCATTTGTGTACCCTTCGAACTCACGCATTGAGGACAGGCCGAAGTCTTACCTGTTTACATCGATCTACCATCGCTGACAATGCCTGTATAAGATGAGCGGGTAGCCAGTTTCCAAAAGAACAACGTGAAATTAGCAGGACGTTGACTTGCCTTGATATTCAGGAGAGAAGACACTGGTTGCCGTTCAAAGCTTGAAGGCTAAGGTATTGTCAGATGACTGGTATGAAGGTATGGTATCCCACGGAGGTGGTCTTGCATTGCCCATCGATGCATTCATTCACATGGCATGTAAAGTAATCGCGTCCTCCACGTTTAACTGAAAAGTCACATTTACGTGATTTTCACGTTTCACACAACACACAAACCCGCCTGGTGGCGATGATCGGTTTTTTGTTTGTTTGTTTGTTTGTTTGTTTGTTTGTTTGTTGTTTCTTCTTCTTCCGACCCATTCTACGAACATATCGAGATGTATCTTTCCCGTGCAGGGTGACATTCCGTAAAGTTATTCATGTATTTACTTTCTTGAGAGGTCTGCGCGTCCGCCTGCATTGCAGGCCTTGCGCCACTGGGGCGAACCCATGTACATATAAAATGTTCGCCAGACCTGTGATTCGTCTGACTGAAGGGGACGTTAAGCCTTGAGTAGACCCCTTGTTGTTACTCGACATGAGTTAGCTACGTACCAACACTGGATTTCATCCTCTCCCTACTTCATCATCGTCATCGCGCGCGCGATGGGGGTCAGTGAGAAGGACATATAGCAAACCTCACCGGAGATCACACATCGCGAAACATAGGGCCGATGACGTAGGTGTTAGGCCCCTTTAAACAACAAGCTTCATCACAAAACACGTGTTCCGGCAAAATTTTCGATGGTCCTAGACATGAAAAATATTTCATGTAGACCTACTGCTTTCGGTCATACTGATTCGCTACAGATCGTTTTTATTCACGTTCACTCGGCTTTTCATTATTTTCACGTTCACACGCCATCTTGTTAATACAGTGGAACTTCGAAATCTCGTATCACCTCGGGAGCTAAATTTCATTTCCAGTTATCGAAATTTCCAAATATAGAAAAGACCGTTTTTGAGCATATATAGCACATAATTGAATCATGTATCTACGGGCTTATACATTATTTTTAACTAGTGATGGGCTAGCGACGGAATCTAGTAGAATCGAGTAATGTGCTCTTAGAATCGGTATACTCGACTCCAGACTTAGAGTCCAAGCATACTAGTGTCGCTATCTGTGGACATGTCTTAGAACTATAAACTATTGTACTGGATTGCATGGCATTCAGGGTCACCCACAGAATATTTTTGTGATGTGGATGGCAATATGTTTGCTGCTGATCATTAGTTTTATTGAGTCATCGGTCGTCAATAATTTGATTGGTACAATAATTATTATCATCATAGGCAAAACATTTATGACTTACTAACAAACCGTCAACTTGAAAGATAGACACGTAGGACCGAAGATGAGCGTGGGATGGGGACAATTTCCACACTGTGTACCCCACCTTTTCTAATGTCGATAACGGCAGCGTTCTATTATTATTATTATTATTATTATTATTATTATTATTATTATTATTATTATTATTGTTGTTGTTTGAGTCATCAGTCCATAGACTGGTTTGATGCAGCTCTCCATGCCACCCTATCCGGTGGTAACCTTTTCATTTCTACGTAAGTATTGCATCCTACATCTGCTCTAATCTGCTTGTCATATTCATACCTTGGTCGACCCCTACCGTTCTTACCACCTACACTTCCTTCAAAAACCAACTGAACAAGTCCTGGGTGTCTTAAGATGTGTCCTATCATTCTATCTCTTCTTCTCGTCAAATTTAGCCAAATCGATCTCCTCTTACCAATTCGATTCAGTATCTCTTCATTCGTGATTCGATCTATCCATCTCACCTTCAGCATTCTTCTGTAACACCACATTTCAAAAGCTTCTATTCTCTTTCTTTCTGAGCTAGTTATCGTCCATGTTTCAGTTCCATACAATGCCACGCTCCACACGAAAGTCTTCAAAAACATCTTTCTAATTCCGATATCAGTATTTGAAGTGAGCAAATTTCTTTTCTTAAGAAAGCTCTTCCTTGCTTGTGCTAGTCTGCATTTTATGTCCTCCATACTTCTGCCATCGTTAGTTATTTTACTACCCAAGAAACAATATTCATCTACTTCCTTTAAGACTTCATTTCCTAATCTAATATTTCCTGCATCACCTGCCTTCGTTCGACTGCACTCCATTACTTTTGTTTTGGACTTATTTATTTTCATCTTGTACTCCTTACCCAAGACTTCATCCATACCATTCAGCAACTTCTCGAGATCTTCTGCAGTCTCAGATAAAATAACAATATCATCGGCAAATCTCAAGGTTTTGATTTCCTCTCCTTGGACTGTGATTCCCTTTCCAAATTTCTCTTTGATTTCCTTTACTGTCTGTTCTATGTAAACATTGAAAAGGAGAGGGGACAAACTGCAGCCTTGCCTCACTCCTTTCTGGATTGCGGCTTCTTTTTCAAAGCCCTCGATTCTTATCACTGCAGACTGATTTTTATACAGATTGTAGATAATTCTTCGTTCTCGGTATCTGATCCCTATCATCTTCAGAATCATAAATAGCTTAGTCCAATCAACATTATCGAATGCCTTTTCTAGATCTACGAACGCCATGAACGTGGGCTTGTCCGTCTTGATTCGATCCTCTAAGATCAGACGTAAAGTCAGGATTGCTTCACGTGTTCCTACATTTCTTCTGAAGCCAAATTGATCTTCTCCTAACTCAGCTTCAACTTGTTTTTCCATTCTTCTGTAAATAATACGTATTAAAATTTTGCAGGCATGAGATACTAAACTAATGGTGCGGTAGTTTACACACCTGTCAGCACCGGCTTTCTTGGGAATAGGTATAAGAACATTCTTCCGAAAATCGGATGGGACTTCTCCTGTCTCATACATCTTACACACTAAATGAAATAACATTGCCATGCTGGTTTCACCTAAGGCAGTCAGTAATTCAGAGGGAATGTCATCAATTCCAGGTGCCTTGTTCCTATTGAGGTCACTCACAGCTCTGTCAAACTCTGACCTCAAAATTGGGTCTCCCATTTCATCAGCATCAACAGCCTCTTCATGCTCCAGAATCAAATTATCTACATCTTTGCCTTCATACAACTGTTGGATATACTCCTGCCATCTTTCTGCTTTGTCTTCTTTCCCTAGAAGTGGCTTTCCATCTGAGCTCTTAATATTCATACACCTAGATTTCTTTTTTCCGAAGGTTTCCTTGGCAAGCAATAATCATTGGTACTTCAAAAAACTTACACGTCTTAAAACAATACGAAATTCCTCCTGTAGCACTAAACAATACCATTATTCCATTTTGTGAAACAGTTATGAATCTTGGTGTGGCTATAAGCGAAACATTGAACTGGTCGCAACATGTGATGAAAGTGTGCCAAAAGGTATATCAAAGCCTGCATCCTCTGAAGCGGTTTAAAAATATATTTCCTCGGTCCTTGAAAATAAAGCTCATTCAGTCACTCTTGTTTCCAATTCTCGAATACTGTGATACAGTTTTTATTGATATCAATAACGAGCAAAGCATGAGACTGCAACGTGCCCAAAATGCATGCATCAGGTATGCATTCGACATACAACCATACGCCCATGTATCCCCATTCTATACACAATTATCTTGGTTACGACTGAATGACAGACGTAGACTCCACGCAACTACTTTGGTGTATCAAGTGCTTTCTGAAAACACTCCTCCTTACCTATCCACCAGATTTCGCTACCTTAGTTCCCTGCACCTGTTCAATACCCGGTCAGGCTGTACGCTAGAAATTCCTGTGCATCGAACCGCAACCTACAATAGATCGTTCACTATCACCGCCACGAGCTGGTGGAATGAACTCCCCAATGACATCAGGGAAGCTAAATCTAAGACAAAATTTAAAATCCTTTGCCAGCGTCATCTTTTAAGCACTTCCAGTCTTTCTTGAGTGTGAATGGGATGCATGAATGAGAGTGAATATGGTTGTTTATTGCAATGTGTTCCTGTATATAATTTAGTTATACTTTACTCACCTTAGTTTAGTTAGTGATACTTAAGTTGCTTTAGTTATACTTTAGGTTGTAAAGATTTCATATGTTTAAATTTTATGTAAAATATACATTGTATATACATGAAGTGGTTAAGTGTAAGAAAGGGCCGGGAGCCCTAACTTCGCCACAATAAAGACGCTTTAATAATAATAATTTTCCTGTATACAGCATCTACCTTTCCCAGGACCATACAGCCTTCGACATCCTTGCACTTCTCCTTCAGCCATTCTCCCTTAGCTACCTTGCACTTCCTATCCACTTCATTCTTTAATCGCCTGTATTCTTTTCCGCCCTCTTCATTTCTAGCATTCTTGTATTTTCGTCGTTCATCAATCAGGTCTAGTATCTCCTGAGTTATCCACTGATTCTTAGTTGATCTTTTCTTCCTTCCTAATATTTCTTCAGCAGCCCTACTGACTTCATTTTTCATGACTCTCCACTCTTCCTCTATAGTGTTTCCTTCAGCCTTTTCATTTAGTCCTTGTGCAACATGTTCCTTGAAACAATCCCTCACACTCTTTTCTTTCAACTTGTCTAGATCCCATCTTTTTGCATTCTTTCCTTTCTTCAATTTCTTCAACTTCAGATGGCATTTCATGACCAACAAGTTGTGGTCAGAGTCCACGTCTGCTCCTGGGAAAGTTTTGCAATCCAGCACCTGGTCTGAATCTCTGCCTAATCATAATGAAGTCTATTTGATACCTTCCAGTGTCTCCAGGTCTCGTCCACGTATACAGCCGTCGTTTGTGGTGTTTGAACCAAGTATTGGCAAGGACTAAATTATGATCAGTGCAGAATTCAACCAGCCGACTTCCTCTTTCGTTCCTTTGTCCCAATCCAAATTCTCCTACTGTACTACCTTCTCTTCCTTGGGCTACCACTGCATTCCAGTCTCCCATCACAATTAGATTCTCGTCACCTTTTACATATTGTATTAAATCTTCTATCTCCTCATATATTCTTTCGATTTCTTCATCATCCGCTGAACTAGTAGGCATATAGACCTGCACTGTTGTGGTGGGCATTGGTTTGGTGTCTATCTTGACGACAATAATTCTTTCACTATGCTGGTCGTAGTAGCTTACCCGCTGCCCTATTTTCTTATTCATTATTAAACCAACTCCTGCATTTCCCCTGTTTGATTTTGTGTTGATAATTCGGTAGTCGCCTGACCAAAAATCTTGTTCTTCCTGCCAACGTACTTCACTTATACCAACTACATCTAACTTTAGCCTATCGCATCTCCCTTTTCAGATTCTCTAACCTACCACAACGATTCAAACTTCTAACATTCCACGCTCCGACTCGCAGAATGTCAGTATCCATCTTCCTGATGATCGCCCCCTCTCGTGTAGTCCCCACCCGGAGATCCGAATGGGGGACTAGTTTACCTCCGGAATATTTTACCCGGGAGGAAGCCATCATCAGTACGTCATTCATACAGAGAGAGCTGCATGTCCTCGGGAGTTAGTTACGGCTGTAGTTTCCCGTTGCTTTCAGCCGTGTAGCAGTATCAACACAGCTAAGCCATGTTGAGTATTATTACAAGGCCGTATCAGTCAATCATCTAGACTGCCGCCCTTGCAACTACCGAAAGGCTGCTACCCCCCTTTCGATGAACCATTCGGTAGTCTGGTCTCTCAACAGATACCCATCCGATATGGTTGCACCTGCGGCTCGGCTATCTGCATCATTGGGACACGCAAGCCTCCCCACCGCGGCAAGGTCACATGGTTCGCAGAGGAGGTAATATTATTATTATTATTATTATTATTATTATTATTATTATTATTATTATTATTACTTTTATTACTGTGCAGCCTGGAAGTAGCCACCAGGGATTTGTTGATAGCTATGAAATATTATTCCCGCGACGTCCTTGTACAAAAACGTGTAATCATATTGTGCGAAATAATGACAATATTACTGCCAGATAATTTATTGCACAGATACATGTGTAGGGCGTTCAGAAACATATATGTGCTGTAGTATCACTTATTGTTATTGTCCGACTCGTTGGCTGAATTCGATTCGGGGATTTTAATCGCTCCTGTATAATTCTCCTGGCTCGGGGACTGGGTATTTGTGTCCGTCCCAACACTCTTCTCTTCATATTCACACACACTACACTACGAATCGCCACAGAAACACGCAGTTCGCTTAGGGGGCGCGTGGCTGTGAGCTTGCATCTAGGAGATAGTGGATTCGAATTCCACTGTCGGCAGCCCTGAAGATGGCTTTCCGTAGTTTCCCATTTTCACAGTAGGCAAATGCCGGGGCTGTGCCTTAATTAAGGCCACAGCCGCTTCCTTCCACTTCCTAGGCCTTTCCTATCCCATCTGTCTCGGCGCAACGTAAAACATATAGCAAAAGAAAAGAAAGTACTGCTTACATCCCACCGCTATTCTGCGACCTTCGCTCAACTTCTAAAGACTACACTCGGTTTTGTTCCTTTGCACAGTCATGTGTTGCAATGATAAACGTCAAAACGGAGGGTGCATTTTGTTCATTGCTTTCCTTCAGCTGTTTAGCTAGAACAGAATGACGTTCTGTTTGATGAATTGCTTCGTGTACATACATCACATTCTGGACGCCTAATCTTAATACCCTACATTATATCTGCCGAAAGTATGATGTAAATATAAACTATTCACCTGTCCCCTCGGACGACTGTAGTCATACCGGGACAGTGGAAAAAAAATGAAATGGCGTTTGGCTTTTAGTGCCTGCAGAGCCCAAGACGGGTTCGGCTCGACAGGTGCAGGTCTTTTGATTTGACTCCGTAGGCGACCTGCGCGTCGTGATGAGGATGAAATGATGATGAAGACAACACATACACCCAGCCCCCATGCCAGGGAAATTAACCAGTGATGGTTAACATTCCCGACCCTGCCGGGAATCGAACCCAGGACCCCTGTGACCGAAGGCCAACATTCTAACCATTTAGCCATGGAGCCGGGCACCGTGACAGTGATTTTAAATAATAATAATAATAATAGTAATGTTATGAGTTTTACGTCCAACTACGTAAATTTTTATGGTTTTTGGAGATGCCGAGGTGCCGGAATTTAGTCACCCAGGCGTTCTTTTATATGCCAGCAATTCTACCGACACGAGGCTGACGTATCTAAGCACCTTCAAATACCACCGGACTAAACCAGTATCGAACCTGCCAAGTTGGGCTGAAGCTATACTGTCAATATTAGAATATAAGGCATATTCAGTGGAGTGGGTGAGAGACGCCGTGAACGGATATTTTCATACTTTATTATGCGTATATAATTGTAGTATTATCGTTCGCAAGTCATCATCAAATTCAGATTATTTATTTTGCTCACTCATTAAGAATATTTATATCGTACCGGTCTATCGCAATCCCATAAAACCTCAGCTTCATCCATCCAAGAGCGGGCGAGAGAGCGAACGTGTGACGTCATGCTGTCATCGAGTCTTCGCAAGCGAAACGAATCCGAGCCTGGACTCGAAAGAGTCGAGTACCGCGATTCCAGGCATCACTCGCGCACATCACTATTTTTAACAGTATTTAAAAATATACAAACTCTATTTTACGGCATCGCTTTAGTTATAACTCTTATCATAGTAACTTTTTAGAAGGCAGGATACAGTTTACACAATAGTGAAACAAGAAACATACCTCAGTTAACACCTTTGGAAAAAAAAAAAACCGTTACTCTTTTCTGTTTATTACTGTTAACCTTTCCTCCTTTCACGTTGAAACTGCACGTCAATACCACGCAGCCGAGATTCGTAAATGGAGCTTGTCATCTGCAACTTCGGGGATTGCTTTCGCACGTGACCGGTAATTAATTCACACCCGACAAACAGCGAGGCGACGGCGATTTTCCGATTACTAGAAGTTTAATTTTTTCGGTTCCCGTCATATTAGCTCCCAGCATCACCTTTCTTTACTTGTTAACTGTTCCTCACAAACCACAAATGCCGTATTGCACAGTTAATGTTGCACAAAATTCGAGTTGCAAAGTATATTTTGCTTCGAGGGAGGAAATGCTTGCTTCGACAAATCGAGAAATTCGTGTAACCGAATTTCGAGTAATAGAGAAATAAATACACGTGACGAATAGGACAAATGGCAGGGAATTTTAAATTACTTCGAGATTCTGAAAATTTGAGTAATGGAGGTTCGAGATACCGAGGTTCGACTGTATTTTATTTCATGTTCTTCACTTCACAAAATTAGGCAACGCAAGTAATAATTTGAGGTAACGGTACAGAAACTGAGCGCATTCGCTGGGAATTTGCATTTATCAATGACTATTACGCTCGCTGTTAAAGGTTGTAGACAAATGTCGCCATCTCATACTTCAATATTCGCGGGAGAAATGAAGAATTTATCAGTGGCGTATGCTGAGTCCAAGACGTTGGGCTACCACTAGACTTAGGTTACCCCTTGACGATGGTTGGTTAGCGAATGACAAGCCTTTTAAGCGTTTTGAGCTGCAACGAAGAACAGTTGCCTTATGGATAATACAGGATAAACAGGGGCATATTTACCCATACTACTTGGCCTTAAGAGTAAAAGAGAACATGTTGCACATAACCGGCCATTAACAAAAGGCAAGGAGGGGAAACTCCAACACTCCTTATAGAAATTACTAAACACCTAAGTGGGCTTATGGCCCAAAGATACAGAGGTTAATCTGATATTACAAGAGGGTAACTAAAGGAGGAACCTTTAAAGCCAAGACGAGATTTACAAAATTTAGAGTTTGAAAACTTTAGTCAACCAATTGCGAGGTTGAATAGGAGACGGCAGAGGGTCACCACTCTTCTTTCCCTTACATTACATATTTCCCGGTAGGGAATAGAAACAGAGTCCTCAGACTTCGCCGAAAATCCTACATTTAAACCACCAGTTTACAAAATTACATTAAAAAAACGGCTAAAACCTTCCCTTCAAACTACCCGCAGGAGCTATCACATGTTTAGAAAAATTATTCCTTTACCTTGTATCGCTGGATATTCTTCAAGCAGGCCGCGCCCCTGCCTCCTAGGCCTCCGTCAAGTCACATTCCTAGGCACTGGAGCAATTCAGACAAGACGGCCCTAAAGTGCCCTGCTTATGTATTTCTATCAGGGGAAGCTTCCCGATTAAATTGAATCACACTTTGTTGATAAGCTGGATTCCTGTTACACAACCCCGGTTTTGATTGGCTAGAGAACATATTTACAAGCATATGATAGATTACAGTAGAGGGGGAACCAGCTGAAATGTTGACAACTTCGGTACATTTTTTAAAAAATCTTCAGAAAAAAGGTTTACTAATAATAAAAATGAAATTAAGTTCTAGGTTCATTTTTAGTGCGTGAGATTGAGTTGGCAAATCGATGTTAGACCCATCTAACTGTAGAAAACGAAATTCTTTGTGAGTTTACAAGTTCAAGTCCGTTGGCATAGATGGTAGTAGACAAGGCACGCAGTTTAAATAGTCGGGAACCCCTGGTATTATAATAATAATAATAATAATAATAATAATAATAATAATAATATCTTCATACACTTCATATACACAAAACACAACCACACTACCATCCACCACAGAAACACGTAATAGTGATGACGTCCCACCACACAGCGTTGGCGACAAGAAGAATATTCAGCCGTAAAACTAGACCTAACTACGGTACGGACTGAATAATGAATTTAGTAATAGAACAGGAATAATAATAGCAATAATAATGCTGCTTTCCCCTGTGGGTGGGGCCGGTAAAATACACTCACGGCATCTCTAGCCTGCCGTAAAAGGTGACTAAAAGGGGTCCCAGAGGCTTTCATTTTTGTAGCACTTTTGAGTGTGACATTGCTTCCAGTTATTTGTCAGGCTACTCGCTTTCATATTTCTTATCCGACCTCCCTTCGTCAGTTGTTGTTCTTTTCCTGTCCCGACGGTATTAGGTTTCCGAGGCCTGGGGAATCTTTCATGTTCAAGCCCTTTATGGTGCTTGTATTTGGCCAATACATTAATTCTAAGCATTGTTAGAACTTTCCATATTTTGCTAATGATGGTTGCCCAGTTATACTTTTTCTTGAGTCAATAGAAACTTGATAAACTCCATTCCTTCAGACCATCTACAAATGAAACTGACCAGATAAAGGATGATGTACATGAAATACACGCATTAGTGTAAGTAACCACCAAACACACACTTTCCTTGAAATACAGTATACTGGTGATTCAAATTTTACACAATGAATGATGATGACATTACATAGGTAGTAATAGTTTGTATGTACAGTAGATACGATAATAAGCTTTAGGGCTTTTTTTGTTTTTACAGAGAACTTTGTTCTGTGTTTTGAAAAAATAACCTCGTCTGTTCACGAGCAAGACTTCTCTAAAAATGAATGAAGGTTTGAATCACTTGAACTTAAGAATGCTTTACCGTTGTCTGTAGTAAGTGGTACTTTCGTTCGCCACTAGATGGCTGCCTGTGCGCAGGCGAACCATCTTGTGATGTGGAGAGTACGAATCTGGAAAAAATCGGAATGAAATAATAATAGTGAAAGGACACCTATATAAATCCTTAATGGCTGGCAACCACGTATTACGTAAGTGACAGAGAGTGTCCCTGTTGAAATACGTATTTCCACAGCTTCCCGTATAATCCCAGACCTGTAGTGTTTAGTGTGGGTAAGAGCTCGAACATCGGGTCGGCGGAAGCAGGGTGAGTCTGGGCCCACGCGTGACCACCGCTGGTCCATGGTCCAACAGCTCTGCACTCTGACCGGCTCTATTGTGGCTCTACGCCCTGTATTAGGGAGACGGAAAAGGACTGGTCCCCCACCTTCGGCTGTCTTGATAATTGCTTTCCGTCGTTTTCCATTCTCCTGCACTAAGGTGAATGCCGAGACAGTTCGTAGTACAGGCAACTAACGCCTACCCCCTCACTTTCTCCAAGCATCACCTGGTCTGAGAGGCGGCGTAACCGTCGAAAAGGCTCACCTTCTTCAAGGAAGGAATGAAAACATGTTAGTAGTAGTCGAACATCTTGGAACGCGACATAGATAGAACGTGCTCAGCTATTGCTGGTTTGTCTGGCTGGTTGAGACGGATATTACGTTGGTGTTCCTTGATACGAGTACCAATGGGACCGGAATGTTTGGCCAATGTATACCTTGCCGCAAGTACAAGGAATTTTGTACGCCCCAGGGTGTATTTTGTATGGCTTATTACTGCGAATGGTGCAGCCTTTGTAAGGCAGACCCTTCAACGATTACGGGCACCATGTGTTGTAAGTACAATGTACCTTTAAAAAAAAAGGGAAACAAGATCTTGCACGGAGAAACTTTATTTTACAGGCACATAAAATATTACATAGTACACATTGCTATTCAACATACTCACTATTCTTATCCAAGCTCTTGTTCCTCTACATCACCTAGCTCGATAGCTGCAGTCGCTTAAATGCGGCCAGTATCCAGTATTCGGGAGATAGTGTGTTCGAACCCCACTGTCGGCAGCCCTGAATATGGTTTTCCGTGGTTTCCTATTTTCACACCAGGCAAATGCTGGGGCTGTACCTTAACTACATCACCGAGCTCGATAGCTGCAGTCGCTTAAGTGCGGCCACTATCCAGTATTCGGGAGATAGTGGGTTCGAACCCCACTGTCGGCAGCCCTGAATATATGGTTTTCCGTGGTTTCCTATTTTCACACCAGGCAAATGCTGGGGCTGTACCTTAACTAAAGCCACAGACGCTTCCTCCCCATTCCTAGGCCTTTCCTGTCCCATCGTCGCCATAAGACATATCTGTGTCGGTGCGACGTAAAACAAATAGCAAAAAAAAAAAAAAAAAGTTTCTCTACATTAAGACATCGATCGATGTTGGCAAGACAGAAATCTGCTTCCAGTCTCTGAAGCCACGTCATGACGTTCATCCTCGAGCTTCATCATCGGTCCGAAGAGATGGAAATCACTAGAGACCTGGTCGGACGGTCATCGCTCAGCCCAGCTCAACAAAGTTTGCCTTTTTCTAGGTGAGATAAAGAGAATAATTCTGTGTTAGTATGTGTCTTTTTTTCAGGGATGGGGGGGGGGGGGGGTACCGTGAGGCTCCGCCCCACCTCACAGCCCGTGTTGACCTACTTATTTGCACAAATGACCGACAAGCGAGTACTAACGCAGGAACACATAGCCTAGTACAAGAAAGAGTACAGAATAACTTGAGGTGCAAAGGCTAGTCTTCTGCCAGCTACTTCCACCCCTCCGTAAAGGAGAAGTTATGAAAAACCTCCCTAAACCCACCAGGCAATCCCATATCTCCTTTCGGCACTGGTTAGCCTGTCGCGGTCATACCAAGACATCCTCGGCGCTAGACCACTGCCGCTCAAGAGCCACTGTCACTCCCGGTCTATGGCCGCCTGCAAGGCTTTCAAGGTAGAAAATGGAGAAGATAATTAAATTAAAAAGAAATTTTGATGCGAGGTCGAGAGAGAATAAATATAATGTAGTCTTGCAAACGACCATGCGGATGGCCAGTAATGCGAAAGCTCTTCCCAAAAGAGCTACTTCGCATACCCCCATTATTGCAGACACCACTTATACATTAAGGACGGACCGCATAGAGAACTTGGTGCCGCACCATAGTTGTCATAGCGGTGGTGGTGAATATTGCTTCAAGTGCACGTGCAACTGGGCATTCATCCTTCAATAACACTAATCAGAGGGGAAGGGGGGAGTAGAGGAGATGTGACAATTAGAAAAATGAAGGTATCAGCCAAAGAAAGACAAGTCCACTACGGGCATGAAAATGAAAAACTCCGTAGGCCTCATGACCTAATACCGTCGGGCTCTAAAATGAACAAGAGTTGATCAACTGAGGTCGGGTAGGACAGTATGAAAGTGAGGAGCCTGGCACAAGCAATGCCAGGGCTCAGCTAAAGACCCCTTGGTTGCCAACCCACGCTCCCAAGTTAAGAGTCCCTGGAGCCACTTTTAGTCGCCTCTTACGACAGGCAGGAGATATCATGGGTGTTATTCTACTACTGCCACCCGCAAGGCAAGTTAAAGTATATAAAAGCTCTCCCACAAACTTTACGTCTGATGTAAGATAAATAACTGGCATGGCAAGCATTCATCTCTGCTCTTCTGGAGGTAATTTCCCGTAATATTAAGGTTCTTAATACTGGTTGTTTGACTAGAAACTAATGGATAGTACAGGGCAAGGTATATTGCGGAAATCATATTAAGGATGTTGTCAAGAAAGGCTACAGATCTCTCCACATGGTTATGAGAGTATTTAGGGGGTGTAGTAAGGATGTAAGGAGAGGGTGTGTAAGTCTCTGGCAAGATCCCAACTAAAGTATGGTTCCAGTGTATGGGATTCTTATCAGGAATACTTGGTACGAGAACTGAAAATGATTCAAAGGAAAGCAGGACGATTTGTTCTGGGTGTTTTCGGACAAAGGAGTAGTATTACGAAAATGTCACAAACTTTGGGCTGGGAAGACTTGGAAGTAAGGGGACGAGATGCTCGACTAGGTGGTATGTTTCGAACCGTCAGTGGAGAGTTCGCGAGGTATGATATAAACAGACGAATAAGCTTGAGTGGTGTTTTTAAAAGTAGGAAAGAAGTATGAAGATAAAGTTGGAATTCAAGAGGAAATTGAGGCAAATATTCGTGTATAGGAGGAGGAGTTAGGGATTGGAATAATTTACCAAGGGAGATGTTCAACAGATTTCCAAATTCTTTGCAATTATTTAAGAAAAGACTATGAGAAGTGACACCTGGACGACTACCCTAAATGCAGATCAGTGGTGATTGATTGATTGATTGATTGATTGATTGATTGATCTGTGGCTTATGGTGGGATCAAGACGTGGGCTACTAGTAGACTTACGTTACCCCTTTTCGATCGTAGGTTTAGTGAACGCTAAACCTTCAGCATTTTGAGCTGCAGCCAATAGCCAACGGAGAAGCCTGTTGTGTTGTGACTTGTGAAATCTGCTTCACAAGCTACTGCCCTGGCCTCTGCTGCTGCCAATGCTCAACCCCTGATCAGTGGATATGGTAGCCGGAGGTTAAGCAAATTAAAGTCCGGCTTTGTGGCTAAATGGATAGAATCCTTGCCTTTGGTCCGATGGCCCCGGATCAGTTTTCAGAGGCAACCTCCTCATACTGTTAATTTCTCTGGCTTGGGGACTGGATATTTATGACGTCTTCGCCATTCATTTTATCCTCATTAGGACACCACCAACCCTATACAGATGCCAGGCACCATTATTATTATTATTATTATTATTATTATTATTATTATTATTATTATTATTATTATTATTATTATTATTATTATTAAATACAAATGCTGAATATTACTGCGGTCTTACCCATCGTCCATTGGTTTATTAGCTTCCTCGGGAGATCAGTGGTCGTGTCTGACCCATGATTACGGGTTCGATTCCAACCAACAAAAGATAACCTGAAAGATTGCATTTCAATTTAGCAGTTGTACGTATAAAAATAAAACTGTATTGTTCCTACAACAGCAGTCCTGCAGTGTCTTCCTACAAGGATGTAGAAGGAAACTGGAGTGAAATACCAGCACTCTTATCTATATGGTTAAGTCAGAAGTATGAGATAAGGAAGTACATACGATGAGTAACTCATGGTTGATGGCAGTGGCGATCTGACCGACCGTAGCCTAGCACACCTCTCCTCCCCGGTCCCCGCTCCCATCCGATATACAGTACAGCACCAAGCCCGATGGGTGAGGAGAGGGACGAGAGTCTCGGCTGCGATATCAGTCTCCGATGCTCAGCTCTCAGGAATACGTGCGACGTTTTTTCTCACTGCTTTCAAGTTTTGAAAATGGAACAGTGTGTCAGATGCTTACATTATAATGTGCTTTAGACTTCCATCGTTCTCAATTGAGGCTTGGGCTTCACCGATAGCCTTGGTAGCCCTCAGTATACGCCACTGGAATTTATTATTTCGATGTTGTGAAATCCGTAATAGTCACTACCGCTTCCGTATTACCGTAGTGCATTGGAGAAAACCATTGAAACTACGTAAAATCCGTAGCAGTTGGCATCTTTGATGACTTCTTTTTTTTTTTTTTTTGCTAGTTGCTTTATGTCGCACCGACACAGATACAGTGCATAACAGTCTTGTTTGTACACCCCATTTAACAGATATGTCTTTATAATGTCTAAATAGTACATAACCAATGCACGAGACTTGGATAAGTTATTGCACAAGGTGTTGAGAACTTGATTTTAGCGATCAAAAGTCTCGGTATATCATTTTTAAAGAATAGGAGTGAAATATGTTTTGTAGTGGCCTATTTGCTTGCAACAGTCTTGTTTGTTCACGTTCACTACCTCGTATTCGCTCGGGAACATTCCTAGTTACCTGGTGTGTATCTGTGCTGTGCTAGTGTGTATGGTTTCACAGTTAGTGCACCAGGCCGTGTGTTACACAATGAATAAAAGAACAGAGTTAAATGACGAATTGAAAATGTAATTGTATCTCTCGGATTGCAAGGGTATTCTCTGCGTGAAATTGGACGCAAAGTAAATAAACCGCATTCCACAACAGTACACTATGTGTTGGACAAATTCAGATATAGAGGAACCACAAGGAATTTGCCAAGAATAGCAAAAGAAAAGATACTGAATAGGCAAAATGAACGTTATATTGTGAAACAAGTAAAACAGAATCCACAATTAAGTGCACCTAAGATCCGCGTAATGCTGGAAGGAAGTACGAAGAATAAAATATCAAGTCAGACAATTCGTAAGGTATTGTGGAAATATGAGTATCACGGCAGACGACCATCGAAAAGGCTGTTTGTTACTTAAAAAGTCGACAAGCCAGAATGCAATTTTGCAGAGAGTATGAAAACAAGGATTGTACGTTCTGGAACAAAGTTATTTGGTCAGAGGAGACCAAAATATCTCTATACGATTCGGATGGAAACAGTTATGTATGAAGACAAGTAAATACAGTCAATAAACCTGCAAATGCCCTACCCACCGCAAAACATGGAGGTGGATCAATTCTGATTTGGGGGTGCATGTCGTCTTGTTGAGTGGAAAATATCGGAATCATCAATGGCATCATGGACAGATGAGATTATTTAAACATTTTAAAGACGAATGTCATACAGAGTGCAGTAAAAATGGGGTTGGGGTCTCGCTACATCTTTCAGAAAGACAATGACCCTAAGCACACAGCTAATTTTTGCAAACAGTTGCTGATATAGAACATACCAACGCAACTGCGAACTCCTGCCCAATCCCCTGACTTAAAACCCACAGAACTTTTGTTGGTCGACCTAAAAAGAAGGGTACATGCAAGGAAACTTCAATAATTTGAGCAGTTAAGAAGTACAGTTGACGAAGAAGGGGTAAAACCGATAAAGAAAGACGTGAAAAACTGGTTCATTCCATGCAGCAAAGGTGCAATGCAGTTCTCAAGGCCAGAGGATACTCATCGGGGTATTAAATACAAGGAAACAAGTGTTTTTGAGTGAAATTTTAATTTTCTTCTGCAAGTGTACAAACAAGATTGTTGCACGATGAAACGCCCGGTTTTGATACATTGCTTGTATTAGTGTTAAATTGTAAGATCACATATCTGTTTTTTATTATTTAAATTGTTTATTAATGTATCTATTACGATATGGGTAATAAAATACATCACAATAATTGTAATACAAAATTTTAACCATTATTTCGTTGCAATAAGCTGGTGTACAAACAAGACTGTTATGCACTGTAGGTCTTATGGCGACGATGGGATAAGGAAGGGCTAGGAGTTGGAAGGAAGCGGCCGTGGCCTTAATTAAGGTACAGCCCCAGCATTTGCCTGGTGTGAAAATGGGAAACAACGGAAAACCATTTTCAGGGCTGCCGACAGTGGGATTCGAACCTACTATCTCCCGAATACTGGATACTGGCCGCACTTAAGCGACTGCAGCTATCGAGCTCGGTAATTGATGACTTCTACAACCTTGCTCTGTAGCTATGATGGAAGAAGAAGGTACGTTATCTGGACGGTTAGGATTCTTGCCGTGGATAAGACCATTGGTCTGGACGGTTAGGATTCTTGCCGTGGACAAGACCATTGGTCTGGGCGGTTAGAAGCCGCGAAGCGGCGTTAGGCCCCTAGTTTCGTATACGACTTGCGCTTTTATTGTGCTGCGGTTGGTAACGGATTATCATCAACATACTTGACGGGAAGGAGATCACGTGCCACTTTACATTGGCCAATAAGAATACAAGTACCTACTTCAGAAATGAGCATGGCGTGTAATAATCTTTATTAGGGTATAAAAGTAAATATACTTCTTGGGGCGGGATGGTGGGTTCCTGGACATCGCAAAGAACACACCTCTCCTCTGAGACGCTCTCCAAGTAAGATTTCTCTAATTCCACTCACTTGTAACAAAAATTACGCCGGTCTACGAGCTGTACTAATGCCAATTTAACGTTTTTCTTGGTAATCCTTTGTGTGTTTCCATACCACCTGAGCCTGGATGACTATGCGACTATAGTGTCCTGTAATCTACCAACTTGAGCCATGTTTCAAATATTAGTATTTCTTATTTTGTCGCGTCTGGTTCCGACCATACTTCAAACAGATCTCATCTCAGCTGCTTGGATCTTGCTCACCTCTTCTGTCTTCATCATCCATACATTAGAATTGATATCCAATAGGTTTGGTATGGTTCTCTTTTATTTTAGTGGCATTTATTTGTTTCATAGTAGGTTTCAAATTACCGTACTTGATAAAAATTTCCTCCAGCTTGAATTCATTTGGTTATTTGTTCATTTATTGAACCTGTATTTGATATCATACTGCCAAAATATTGGAATTTAGTTGTCGTCTTCAGTTGCTTTCATTCCAAATAACGTGTCCTATTGGCTGCTCACTTGTTTGAATAATGATCAATTCACTCTTTTCTTTACAAAAAATTAGGCCAAATTCCTTAGCTACTGCTGCCCAGACATTAACCTGTTCCTGAACTTGATACAAATACAGTAGAGATAATACGCGACACCAAATAGCTTAATCATATTAATCATATTAAGCTATTTGGCGACACTGAGCGAGATATCGAGGGACAGCTATTGGAGCTCACTCTAGCGGATAGACCTGAACAGTACTGATTCTCTCATAAGAGCACGTGTATTTTTGTGTTAAGTTTTTGGTATTATTTATTCGTTTTCAGTGAGTTGACGTAATTAAATAGTAGCGTGTGTCATTCCTTGATATCTCCTCTCAACATGAGGAGAAAGGTATGCGCTGTGTTTGGCTGCAGCAAAGTAGAGAAAAATGCGCGGTCGTTCTTCAGGTTCCCTCGTGACAACATGTAAGTAATATTGTGTTTGCATATATATTCTTCCAGTCACAGATATTTTTATAGTACTTCATAATCTTCTGACCTGCTCGACCCATATTTTAACTGGCATAAAATGTAATACGCATATTTTACTCTATAGTGCAGCAGTTAACCTTCAATACCGATGTGTTGTTGTAGGTGTGATCTGTGGGTTTCGAAATGTCACAGAAGCGATTTGGATAAGGTGTACAAGTAAGAAGGGACGTTACGCTTATATAAGAATTATAAGATCTGTTCAGATCATTTCCAGGCCAGCGACTTTAGAAATCCTCGTCAATAGAGCCAAGGGTATGTTACATTTTTACTCTAATTGTACGTAAATATTCCTCAAAGCATCACTATCGACAACATTTTGATACTTTTCTTTCTTTTATCCCTCTTCTCAGATTAAAGCCGGGATTTTATAGATTTTCTTTCTGTTAGTAGGCTTCATGTTAAGAGGAAAATTGTCCAGATTTTAATTGTTAATTCATTGCATCATGTGTGTAAGGAATGTGCTGATATTTTTGTTGACAAGTGTCTTAATGTGAATGAGAAAAAAGACAAATCGAACCGTAAAAGTTCAGGCAGGAATGCTAAAGCTAAAAAAGTAATGCATAAATGAAATATCAAGCCATTTCACAGCAGTCCATTTCATATCTTGTTTGTGTGTCTTATTTCAGTCTTTGAATAATAACCTTTTAAATAATTCTTCATTCTAGAATTGCTTTAGCAACTTCGAAGTTAATATCTCAATAACACTTTCTTTCTAGACGTAATTTATTTATCCATTTCCGTATATACATTTCCATTGATATTTGAATTTAGAGCGATTTGTTCAGGTCAAGTCAAATACAGTAGAGACAATTCGCGACACTTACGGATTTCGCCTTGCTAAAATGGCAGACAATTCGACGGTGGCGCTCCTAGTGACTTGACCTGAACAAATCGCGCTAAATTCAAATATCGATGGAAATCTATATACGGAAATGGATAAATAAATTACGTCTAGAAAGAAAGTGGTATTGAGATATTAACTTCGAAGTTGCTAAAGCAATTCTGGATAAATGAATGAAGAATTATTTAAAAGGTTATTATTCAAAGACTGAAATAGACACATAAACAAGATATGAAATCGGCTGCTGTGAAATGGCTTGATCTTTCATTTATGCATTACTTTTTTAGCTTTAGCATTCCTGCCTGAACTTTTACGGTTGGATTTGTCTTTTTTCTCATTTAAAAAACATTGTATGATCACATTAAGACACTTGTCAATAAAAATATCGGCACATTCCTTACACACATGATGCAATGAATTAACATTTAAAAGCTGGACAATTTTCCTCTTAACATGAAGCCTACTAACAGAAAGAAAATCTATAAAATTCCGGCTTTAATCTGAGAAGAGGGATAAAAGAAAGAAAAGTATCAAAATGTTGCTGATAGTCATGCTTTGAGGAATATTTACGTACAATTAGAGTAAAAATGTAACATACCCTTGGCTGTATAGTCGAGGATTTTTAAAGTCGCTGGCCTGGAAATGATCTGAACAGATCTTATAATTCTTATATAAGCGTAACGTCCCTTCTTTCTTGTACACCTTATCCAAATCACTTCTGTGACATGTCAAAACCCACAGATCACACCTACAACAACACATCGGTATTGAAGGTTAACTGCTGCACTATACAATAAAATATGCGTATTACATTTTATGCCAGTTAAAATATGGGTCGAGCAGGTCAGAAGATTATGAAGTACTATAAAAATCTCTGTCACTGGAAGAATATATATGCAAACGCAATATTACTTGCATGTTCTTGTCACGAGGGAACCTGAAGAACGACCGCGCATTTTTCTCTACTTCGTAATTACTGCAGCCAAACACAGCACATACCTTTCCCCTCATGTTGAGAGGAAATATCAAGGAATGACACACGCTACTATTTAATTATGTCAACTCACTGAAAACGCATAAATAACACCAAAAACTTCACACAAAAATGTACGTGCTCTTATGAGAGAATCAGTACTGTTCAGGTCTATCCGCTAGAGTGAGCTCCAATAGCTGTCCCTCGATATCTCGCTCAGTGTCGCGTATTGTCTCTACTGTACTTGGTCAAGTCACTAGGAGCGCTACCGTCGAATTGTCTCCCATTTTAGCAAGGCGAAATCCGTAAGTGTCGCGTATTGTCTCTACTGTATTTGCTTGATATTTTGAATCACTGCACAAACGTCATCTGCAGGATGTAATTCTCATTTTATCTGTACCTATTGGGGATGTCAGATTTCATTAATTTCTGTGATGAAATTAAGTGGGGGACAGGACTCCACCTTATCTTCTTGTCTTTTTTATTTTTTTATTTACAAGTTGTTTCACGTCACACCGACACAGATAGGTCTTACGGCGATGGGGTTCGAACCTACTATCTCTCGAATACTGGATACTGGCCGCACTTAAGCGACTGCAGCTATCAAGCTCAATATGACATTCCTAACAGTGCTCCGACATAACTGTTCGCATTTTCATTTCCACCATGTTGTTTACAGTACCACTGTTTCTCAGTTCCATCCAAACTCTGTCTCTCTGTACAGAGCATTAAATGCCTTTTCAATATCCAAGAAGGCCATCCACAGTTCCTAGCAGAATCAAAATGATCGTATAAGACTTTATACATTCCTGTTCTTACACACCAACCTGGAAACTACGAAGGAAGAACCTTTGTTAACTGCTGACTTGTGAAATTATCTTGCAGAAAACAAAATATAAATCATGGAAAGAATGTCTAACGGAGTTGGGGTAGTGGACAAATGTGTGGAAGAGAGGCTGAGGTTATCAATATAGAAACAACTTTTATTATAATTTGGATCTACCTTATTCAATGCATAAAAACTGTTGTTTAGATGAAATTACAACATATATTTCAATCAGAACAAGTTTTGACACCCCTCTGCGTCATCATCAGCTGATATAGGTTCTAGGAAAAATTGGCAATCACATAAGTTTATCTACGTCAAATTGACCACAATTTAAAACCATATTAACAACTTAAAATGTTATTTTATAAGTGAGCAAACCGGTTTGCACATGTTTTCATCAATTTATGGTTTAAGACTCGCAAGTCTCGGACCTGTAGAAAATATGGACTTTGAGACAGTATAATAGTAACACAGTTTTAAGTTGTTAATATGGTTTTAAATTGTGTTCAATTTGACGTAGATAAACTTACGTGATTGCCAATTTTTCAAAGAACTTATATCAGCTGATGACGCAGAGGGGCGTCAAAACTAGTTCTGATTGAAATATATGTTGTAATTTCATCTAAACAACAGTTTTTATGTTTTGAATAAGGTGGATCCAAATTGTAATCTTGGTTCAATACGGACAAACAATGAAATTTATTAATTTAACACAATATAGAAACGGTTAGGCGTGTAATGTGCATGAATACAAAAAAATGCACCATGGATCTGCATTGATAAATTCATAGGTATTGTGAGATTATTAGAAAGATCCAGATGACTTGACCAACTGAAAGAGGAGTGAATTGGAGATCAGTAGTACAGAGTGAGGCATTACTACACAGGCAACACTGGAAGAGCCTCATTCAACTGCACTTAGCATGGTGTGAGGTAATATGATGATTACCACATTATTGTTTCTTTTAGTTAGAAATGGAAATTGGTATGCTTCAGGAGAGGTGATAGGTGATTCTCTTTGTTTGCAGTGAAATAGAAACATTTAACCCTTTTATAGCACACAGATTTTAATTTGAAAATAAACTGCACATTGGGGTCCAGCAGACCCAACCTAAAAGGTAATTTGCTAACCATAAGAAGTGCCCTATAAAAATGTTGCCTGACTTAAGATTGAAGAGAGAATGTCATTCAGTTACAGATGAAGACACAACTAATAACTAAAATTTGAGTGGGTTCTTTCGGACCCCAGTGTGCATTCTGAGTATTAGAAAAATGTATGATGATATAATATGAACCAAAATTTTGTTTCAGCATTATTGCAGCAACAACTGGAAAGGAAAAACCGGCTGCAATTGGAGCTGAAACGTGAGAAAGAGAGGCTGCGAGTTATTATACGAAGTGCTCGAGAAATGGAGCAAGATCTTGCTCAGAGACTGTTGACAAAGAAGAAAGCTCTTCCAGCAGTTAGCACAGTAGTACAGTGTTTCATTCTTAATTATCTGTTACATTTAGCAAAGCTTACTCATTTACATCAATTTAGCCATTTTACATCCCTACTTATTTTATAAGTTTTTGCATCTTATTTAATCCATTTGTGTCTCACTACTGTCAACCAAAATATTACGTGCACTCGAGTTTGGAGGTTGTTTATGAAATAACCAGCAGGCCTACAAAAAATTCCAATGACACCATCATTTTCCTCATTTTGTTTCATTTCATGTTAGGTCATGTATTGCAGGTAAAACACAAAAGGTGCCTGTTCATGCGTCAACTTTAGGACATTGTTTCTCAAAAACCCGTCATCTGATCATATCCAATTTTAACACGGTAGATATTGGGATGTGTTATACATGGTTTATAAATTTAAGAATTTTATGTTTTTATGTTTCGTAGAAAGAAGTTATTAATTTTGTAAGGTAACTTTTTCTGAGCTTGGGGTAGTTGGAAAATTGCATTTGTGGTCACACTGTGAGGTTATGCTGTACAGCTGAGAAATACATAAACGAATTCACTTTTTTAATACCAGTTTGCATTTGTATTTTGTATAATGATATCGATCAGTAACTGGCCGCTGCAGGGAAAGTCCTGCAACATCATACCGCGCCTCGCTTAAAATTGAATCTACTGATTACATGTTACATGTACAGTAACATTTGCCTTGCTGTTTTCTTAAAACTTTCCTCCGGTATTTAATAATTACATTTGATTAGCGCTCAAACGTATGGTATTAAGAGGTCATGTAAAAAACACTTTCAGCTTTTCTCATGAGAGTTTTGACCCTCCAATGACAGCTTTCAAAATGCTTTCCATGTTGTGTTTGCTGTATATATATATTTTTAAAGTTTCATTTGCATATATGTAACTATGTACAATATATATGTATTGGTTTGAGTCAACTTACAGTTCGTCACTAGAAAAATCATCTGCTGCGAGCTTGCATCCAGAAGATGGTAGGTTTGAACCTCACTGTTGGCAGCCCTGAAGATGGTTTTCAGTGGTTTCCCATTTTCACAGCAGGCAAATGCTGGGGCTGTACCTTAACTAAGGTCATGACCACTTCCTTCCCACTTCTAAGCCTTTCCTATAACATCGTCGCCATAAGACCTATCTGTATTGGTGTGATGTAATTGTAAAAATTGCTAATTAAAAAAAATAGAAAAATCATAAATTTCTAATTCATATCAATCGCTTTCAGAATGAGAACTTCTAAGACGACTACAGTTGGCTGTACTTCAGTATCTTCAGCAAGCTGGTCTTTTCCCCAATATTCTTTTTTCAATTTATATGGCATATTTTATCCATTTTTTTCCAGAGCTCCTGCATTACAGATTGTAAGGTTTCTTGGCATGGGCACAGCAAGGCTGCCAGAAGCTCACTGTGAAATGAACACTATAGAACTGATTTGGGCCTTTTTAAAGAACAACATTGCCAAACTAAACCAAGCAAATGCTGAAGAGAAGGCAAAAGGCATAAACGTAAGAGACCTATGAGCTCTAGAAAAAATGAATAAAACATGCCATAGAAATTTATATGGAATATTGGGCAAAAGACCACCTTCCTGAAGAGATTAAAGTCTAGTCAGCTGGAGTCCGTCTTGAAACTTCTGATTCTGGTATGAATTAGAAATTGGTGATGATATTTCTAGTGATGAACTGTAAGCTGACTCAAACCAATGTATATATTGTACATAGATATACACAAATAAAGACTTTTTAAAAACTAAAGAAACAAAGCAAAAACAAAAATAAAGCATTTTTAAAGCTGCCATTGGAGGGCCAAAGCCTTCATGAGAAAAGCTGATGGAACATGTTTTCCTTGACCTCTTAATATAATTTGTTTGAATGCTAATAACAGGTAATGACTAAGTAATGGAGGAATGTTTTAAGTAAACAACTAAAAAAATGTTACTGTACATGCAACTTGTAATAAGCCGATTCAACTACGTGCAAAGCGCGGCATGATGTTGCAGGGCTTTCCCTGCACCGGCCAGCTATTGATCCATATAATTCTACCCAGTACAAACATATTAAAAAAAAAAAAAACCGCAAATTTATTTACATATTTCAGTCATACAGCACAACAGTAGATTATATAAAAATCACGTGACTAAGAACACAATTTTCCAACCACTTTGATCCGAGAAAAAATTAGGTACCCTACAAATTTGACAGAAACTTTTTTTTCTTGGAAACATACAATTCTTAAATTTACAAACAATGTATAAAACATTCCAATGTATATTGTGTTAAAATTTGAATTCAAACTTAGAAGACAAAATATTGTGTAGTCGATATACTTTGTCCTTGTGGCAGCCTCCTCATGGGGGAAGTTGTATTAATCAAAATAACTGATTTTTGAGAAACAATGTCTTTAAGTTGACACTCGGTGGAGACATGTTTAAAACTAGGCACTTTATGCGTTCTACCTGTGATAAACAAATTTTAAAATACAAATTGAAAATTCCAAACCTACATGACCTATCATGGAATGAAACAATGGAAATGATGGTGTTACTGGATTTTCTGTAGGCCTATTGGTTATTTCATAAACAACCTCCAAACTCGAGTACACATAATATTTTGGTCGACAGTAGTTTCTGATTTGCTTGTTGCTTGATTTTTACCTAGTTATCTGATATGCAGATACATCCTAAAAAGTTTACACATTTACTGGCATTTTTAAAAATTAAGTACCATTGTAATGGGTAACAAGGAGGGATATTTGCACCATATTAGCATCACAATTGGGAAGTTTTGCCTTTACAAGGAGGTGTGTATATTTCTGCATGCTTGAATGTCTTATATAAGAGGGCAAGTGCATGTATAAAACCAGAGTTCAATTGTGCCTATTCTTCATTTGGCGATTATTTAGGTAAGTTTGCGTGATATATAAGCCATATTTTTACTCCTTTACAACAACTGTTAAGTTTTGCTTGGAAGTTTGTGTCCCAAAATGTTGAAATTCCATGTCTTGAATCATTGTTAAAATATTCTGCAGGCTAATTCAAATACAAGAGCAGTATATTTGCTTGCAGCTTTGAAGTTGGTATTGGATGTTGTTTGTGTATTTTGTTTGCAAACTATATAGCCTATTGATAGGGGTGGTGATTTGAACTTTTTGAAATCAGAAATTTAGCATTTTTAAGCATTTATACATCTATAATTGAATATTTTATAGTTAAATCTGATAAATAAGTAGTCTTTTGATAATGTTAATGTTAAATTAAAATTGCATACCTTGCTGGCTCTGTGGTGGAAAAATTGGCTGGATGTGATGATGTAAATCACAGGGTCATTGTAGGCTGGCTAAAGTGGAAACAAAATTTGCCTGTGTTCCGTGATAAGAGCATGCTACTGAAGCTTAAAGGGAAGTTCTACTTGATGGTGGTGAGTCCTGCACTGACTTACGCTTCAAAATAGTGGACATTTGATGAACACCACAAGAATCGACTAAATGCCATGATGATGAAGATTCTGAAAATGTCGGTAGGAGTTTCGAAGAAAGATGAGCGCATCAGAAGCACGTTACATGAAGGAGACAATTGTGGAAAAGGTTCAGCGTGAGCGAGTGATTCGGTTTGAGAAGGCGGACGAACAAGATGAAAATTATGTATCCTAAAAAAGCCCTTGACCCTCAGCTACCTGGGGTATGAAGAAGAGGAATGTCTAAGAACTACTGGGCCGTAACAGATCAAGCGATCTGCTTATGTTGAAACATGCAACTGCCATTAACAAAGTGTAACTGCATTCCGCTAATCGTGGAGGATATGGAGCAACAGCTCCACATCGAAGACATCATCAATGATGATGCATCGATGATGAAGTGAGCAGGAAGAGGAGACAGCGGCGTTGTATGACCATGCCGACAGTTATTGGACTGATGAAATTATCCAACCTTTATTTTTTGTTGTTTGTATGACTTTTAGTGTCGGGAGTGTCTGAGGACATGTTCGGCTTGCCTGGTGCAGGTCTTTCTATAGGCGACCTGCACGTCTGGATATGAGATGATGATGAGGTAGGGAAAGGGTGAAACCCAGTATAGGCATGTAGCCTACTTCTGTCGGATAACACCAAGGGGTCTGCTCAAAGCTTTACGTCTCCATCCGACATAAGATTCACCATCGATAGCATTATATGCCCTCACTCCATACGAGCACTGCAGCACCTCCCGGCCAACATTTTGATCGTAAAAATTTTTGACCAACTGGTCTCAAACGGGCTAACCACAGTGTTAGACCCTGTAGACTTCAGTGCCTTTGTTCTAAAAGTATTATTGTAAACTTATGATTAAACGATGGTAGCCTAACATTTTCACAGTAAAAGTACTGTTTACAGGATGTCTACAGGTCATAAGTCATGAAAAAGTAATCATTTGGAGTTTTGGTAACAAGTCCTGAAAAAAGTCCTGAATTTTGTTTTCAGGTCATAAAAATAGCTAATGAAGAAAAGATATGGGAAGTTTACTAGTCTCTACATTGAATAACCCATCAGTGCTATCCTGCTTTTCATTAACAGATTTATTTTAATCATCATGATTTCTCATTATCCAGCTGGGTCAGGGCATTTGTGGTTCTTCTCCAACTTCCTCTCCCCTTCCACTATTTTTTTTCTTTAATTTTGTTCCATTAGGTATCAGCCCCATGTGGATTTCATCAATGTCAGCTGCTTTCATAATTTTTATCCTTTTAACTCTTGATTCCACCGTTAACATTGCTATATAGTTTTCCATGTCTTCATACTGTACCACTATTGCCTCTCGCACATTATTTCTCACATTCAGGAATATGTCAGAATAGTCTTCACCGAGCTCGATAGCTGCAGTCGCTTAAGTGCGGCCAGTATCCAGTATTCGGGAGATAGTGGGTTCGAACCCCACTGCCAGCAGCCATGAAGATGGTTTTCCGTGGTTTCCCATTTTCACACCAGGCAAATGCTGGGGCTGTTCCTTAACTAAGGCCATGGACGTTTCCGTCCCATTCCTAGGCCTTTCCTGTCCCATCGTCGCCATAAGACATATCTATGTCGGTGCGACGTAAAACAAATAGCAAAAAAAAAAGTCTTCACATGTTTTCTTTATTTATTTTAGCTATGTTAGTAACTCTCAACCTTCATCTTTGCTCAGCTTTGTGTATACTCTTCTCATGCTTCTTACAAGCCCACATAGCATCGTTTTGCTCCCCTTTATAAGCTCTTCCATCTCTCTTGTGAATTTCTCCCAGCTTTCCTCTTTTTTCTACTAAAGTGTTTACATCTCTATTTAATTATTTGATACTTCCTTTTACATTCTTCCTTTTTATCTTTGTTCCGTTCTTGCCTTGCTTTCTTGTCTTCATTCACAACTTCCTTTATTGTTTCTTTCCACCATGTTGTCTCCTTTTCTTTTACTCTTACAGATTTTCTAAGACAGGTGTTCTCTGCATGGCTTATAAATGTCTCTTTAAACTTGGACCCTTCCACATTTCCAACTTCCATTGCTTGAATTTGTTGTTTCATTATCTACTTATTTTCCATACTTTTCTTTTATTTCCTTTATTCTTTCAATTTTTCTCACTCTCATTATTGCTGCCACCACTTGATGGTCTCCGCCAGATCTTCTCCCAGTCGAGCCATCCATCAACTGCGACTTCACTCTCCACCACAAAGTAATCGATTACTGTCTTCATCCTTCTGTTACCCCAACTATATTGTGTACTGGATTTGCTGTTGTTCTTTCTAAACCACATATTTTATCATATGGTTGAAAGTGTAAGACTTTTGAATAATAATTAAGATGTTTTTGAGAATAGGACTTTTGGATACTGTAATTAACATACTGACACCCCTAATTCAAAATTAATTACTAAATAAATATAAGTAGGTAGTGTTTTAATGTGTATCATTGGAAGTGCAATATTTTTTAGTAATTACGCTGCTAAATGTATTACAAAATAAATATAACATAATATGAGAGCAAATCAAAAAGTAAGTTACACTAACTCGCCACAAGAGCACGCTGTGTCTCATGACCTTGGCCAATGCAGAGCGAGCTACAGTAACTGCTGACACGTCCGATAGGAAGGTAGGTGTGGTATCCAGTCGTGTTGTGTGTGCAGAGCGGACTAGGCTCAATGGTGCGTCAACTGGATGTTCACTCCAAATTGGAGGTACATGCCACGGTCAGATTTCTATGGGCTAAACGGCCCATTTGCATGGACATTCATTGTGAAATCGCTGCTGCATATGGTGAGCATGCAATTTCTCGCCCAGGTATTGTAAAGTGTTGTAGGCAATTTGACGCACGGATCTCTCAGACGAATATCACGAAGGCAGGCCCGCAGCATCCTATACCATTGCAAATGTTGACCATGTGGATGGGATCATTAGAGAGAATCGGCACATGACACTGCAAGAAATTGCCAGCATGCTGAACATTCGTATGGCAGTGTGTTCTCCATTGTTCACCAGCACCACTTGGTTATCGTAAACTGTGTCAAAGATGGGTCCCACGTCTGCTCACCGATGTTCACAAGGGACAACGTTTCCAGTTGTCACTGGCATTTTTGCAATGGTATTCTGTGTAGGGTAGCGAGTTTCTGCAGCAAATCATCACAGGATAAAACGTGGGTCCACCACTTCACCCCCGAAACAAAGAGAATATCGATGAAATGGATGCACACCACATCACCACCACGAGAGAAGGCCAAGGTCCAACCTTCACCAGGAAAGGTTTTGGCAACAGCATTCTTTGACATGTAGGGTTTAGTGCACGCGAAATTTATGCTGAAAGGCACGATAATCAACTTGGCTTCATATTATCAAACGTTGAACCGGTTGCGTAAGGCAATTAAAGAAAAGCGGCGGCAAAAATTGAGCACCAGTGAGATTTTGTTACACGATAACGCAAACAACTCACATGGCCCACCAAACGTCCGAACTCTTGCAGCGATTCAAGTGGGAGGTATGGCAGCATCCTCCATACAGTGCAGACTTAGCACCATGTGATTATCATGTGTGCGGTAGGCTGAAAAAGGATCTAGATGGACGACAATTCCGAAATGATGAGGAGGTAAAAGTAGCTGTCTCCAGGTGAAATGAAATGGCATATGGTTTTCACTGCTGGGAGTGTCCGAGGACATGTTCGGCTCGCCAGGTGCAGGTCTTTCGATTTGATACCCGTAGGCGACCTGCACGTCGTGATGAGGATGAAATGATGATGAGGACAACACATACACCCAGTCCCCATGCCAGCGAAATTAACCAATTAAGGTTCAAATTCCCGACCCTGCCGGGAATCGAACCCGGGACCCCTGTGGCCAAAGGCCAGCACGCTAACTATTTAGCCATGGACCCGGACTGTCTCCAGGTGGTTACATAGCGCTGGAGGTGATTTCTACATATCCAGAATGAAAAGTTGATTGACCGTTCCGAGAAATGTTTACAGTCTCTAGGGGACTACGTGGAAAAGTGAACTTACATTGCATGTTGTCATAGCAGTGTTGCCTATGTATAGGTGGTTTCATAAATGGCCATAACTTGGAAACTGTAACTTACTTTTTTTATTTGCCCTCGTAAAACTAATTAGAAAGAAATTACGCGAGTGAGGACAGTTGTTGAAACTACCAAAAGATCGAGTTGTGGGCATTCTTTCTAATTCATTATTGCTTGTTTTGACCGAGTCATGAAATATTTTAGGAAATAGTCATGAAAGTCATGAAAAGTGGTTTACTCAAATCTGTAGGCACCCTGTTTTAGAATTATTTGAATATTTCATTCCCTGTCTGCTAGACCTTAATTTCTAGATTATACTCCAATTCATTATAATTTAAAACTGCACTAAAGAGATTCATAAATTGCTTACTTTTAATTTTTAATGCATATCTGAGTGCCAATCTGAGGAAAATAGTTTCCAAAATAAGTTATTCATATCCAGCATATTTTAGCAACTTATACTGCATACATAAAAATTCCTTGGTCTAGTTATTAGAATTTTTTTTTAAATTAACCTTTAATTAGCCTTTGATGATGTAGCTAATAAAAGTTGTGGGGATATTGCTGCACTAAATTTAAAGTCTTCATAGTTCCTACATGTCATCAAAATCCTGAATGTCACTATTAAGGCTAGTTTACACGACGTCACTAGGTTTTGCAGCTAAGAATCATAACTCTTGTTTTATTTGAATATACATGCGTGAAATGCATTTGTGATACTAAGGTATGACAACTTTCGGCCACTTATACTACTTCATGAAACTCGAAATGGAACTTGTGAAGAAATATTGAGATGTTTTGACCTGTACACAGTCAAAATGTGTTTATGGAATTTTAACAATGAAAATATTGAAAATTAAGTCAAATGCAATAGTACACTTGAATCTACTCTGAAAGGAAATCATGTGGATGATCTCAGAAAGGCAGGGAATAGTAAAAAGCCTGGTAGTAGTATGGAAGAAAGTTATAAACTAAGAATTCCCTAGTTCAATATTGTTGATTCCTTCCTGAGAAAAATTTTCCAAAATACGTTTTTCAATAGTTATAGCATCTTCTAAAACTATCTCTTTCATTAAGATCACTGGACATCTTAAATGTGATCTATTTATTCATTCCATATTTTCTTTTCTTTCCTTTCTTTTCTCAGCTTTTAGTGTCACTAGCATCATCTTTGCAACAACTTTAGGTGCTGCAAAGATGTGAACATCCATAATAAATTGATAATAAAAACAAAGCTAAGTCCTCTCCGTACAGGCCATGAAGACCCTTGGAGGGGTGGAAGGTAAAGGCTTCCACTATCCCTAACCTCAGCACTTCGTAGGGTAGAGTGGTTAGCTCTACGCGCGTCTGCCTTTGCCCCCGGGAATTATCCTGGTACTCATTTTTTGTGTAGGCTGAGTGAACCTCAGAGCCAAGTGCACCTCTGGAAATAGAAATCTCAAATCTAAAATTTTTAGACTTCCTGACGGAGACATATCTTATCAGTTTCATTTCAGTATTGATAGTTCAACACTTCGCAATTGTAGGTTACGTAAAATAAGTTATTCATATCGCAATTGTAGGTTACATAGATACATACAGTATAATCTAGATATAAGAGTTTTGTCTTTACATTGTTCAGAATTTAAAAAGAATGGTATTTCTGTATCAGTTGTGTCCAAAGTAACAAAGAAATGCACTTTTTACTTTTATGTAATTTCTGTCTGTCTGTCTGTCTGTCTGTCTGTCTGTCTGTACACGTATCACGAGAAAATGGGTGAAGAGAATTTAATGAAAATCGGTATGCAAAGTCGGGGAATAAGTCGCTACAATCTAAGCCATAAATAATTTTGTTCACGCTGACTGAAATTGTAGTTTAGGGGAAGGCCTAAAATTTAATTCTCAAATATTTGTTATTAGTAATTATACCTTGATGAAAATCGATATGCAAAGTCAGGAAATAAGACTCTATAATTTAGGCCATAAATAATTTGATTCACGCTGAGTGAAATGGTAGTTTAGGGGAAGGCCTAAAATTTAATTCTCAAATATTAATGTTATTAATGGTCGTATCTTAACGAAAATCGGTAGGTGAAGTCGGGAAATAAGTCGCTACAACCTAGGCCACAAATAATTGTATTCACGCTGAGAAAAAAATACTTTAAGGGAAGGCCTAAAATGGAATTCCCAAATATTTATGTTATTGGTGGTCCTATCTTAATGAAAATCGGTATGTAAAGTCGGGGAATAAGTTGTTATAATGTAGGTCATTAATAATTTTATTTACACTGAGTGAAATGGTAGTTTAAGGGAAGGCCTAACATTTCATTTCCAAATAATTGTTATTAGTGGTCGTATCTAAATACTACATAACTAAAGGTATATAATATAAAATTTCCCATCATTTATGTCTTCTACATTGTTACCGTACCAGCTGTGATCACAGAGATATTCATGAATTTGGATTGTTGTTACTAAGTCCATATCAGCACCGAGTCACGAGAAAATGGGGTAAACAGGATTTAATGAAAATCGGAATGTAAAGTCTGAGAATAAGGAACTACAATCTGTGCTATAAATACTTTTATAAAATGTCCTAATATCACAGAGTTGAAAGAAAACTAAATGTGAAGGCCTACAATATAGAAAGCTCATAAAATGTATCAACAGTAACATTACATTGACCATTGTTTGTTGTGATGTGCTTTGTATCTTCTGTTGCCACTCATCTCCGATAGATAGGATTACTGATGCGTACCGAGTATTTTTTTATATTTGCCTTACGTGTGAAAATGGGAAACCGCGGAATGCCATCTTCAGGGCTGCCGACAGTGGGATTCGAATATCTCTGGGATGCAAGCTCATAGCTGCGTGCCCCTAACCACACAGCCAACTCGCCCGGTCGTACCAAGTGTAACTACTGAATATTGGTGGGAAGTAGCTGGGGAGTTAGATAACTTTCTTCTTTAGCATGCCATTTGTCTGGTTCGTAAATTTTCTGATACTACTGGTACATAACACACTGGTTCATCATAGCGTTCGAGCTATTCAATCCCTACTTTGAGGCACTGATTGGAATGAGCAGTGTGCATGTTTAAGGGAATGAAATGAAATGGTGTATGGCTTTTAGTGCCGGGAAATCCCAGGACAGGTTCGGCTCGCCAGGTGCAGGTATTTTGATTTGACTCCCGTAGGCGACCTGTGCGTCGTGATGGGGATGAAATGGTGATGAAGACAACACATACACCCACCCACCCCCGTGCCAGGGAAGTTAACCAGTGATGGTTAAAATTCCCGACCCTGCCGGGAATCGAACCCGGGACTCCTGTGACCAAAGGCCAGCACGCTAACCATTTAGCCATAGAGCCGGACATTTAAGGGAATAATCGCAGATGCGTGTTCACGGCTGTCTGCAGCCTCTGGAACTTTGGACTGTTAGATCGGTACCGTAGTACTGTTTGTTAAAAGTGAGAAAATGTGCGGTTTTTCATTTGATTGAGTATTTTATATGATAACATTGCTTTTAATCGCTACTTTCCTACTGACGTTTCTGTAATGACCTATGTTTACTTCAGTTAGGAAAGCGACAAAGTCAGTCTTTCTGACAATCCCGTAGCGAAGCACGGGTACATCAGCTAGTTAACACTATACAAGTATTGATTAGGTGGAGAGCCCCAAACCTAAAATTGTGAACAATTCCTGACGGGGAATTGAACCCATATCCTGCCGGGTGAACCGAGCACACCTTGACCACCTCGGCCAGGCAGTCCCTAATAAATTGATAATGCTGAAGAAAACTGTAAAAGATATCATGAAACTACAGTATGCACTAGTGTCTCCAGTTAAACAGCCATCCATGAGTTTACTTTCATGAAACTGGTTGCAACACCTAATGTCATTGTGTAAACTGGCCTTCAGTCTTTCTTCTGCACTCACGGATTCTCTAAGTTTAGTATTATATTTTGCTGTTAAAGGTTTCATCATACTGAGTAATTCAGAAAAACATTCATAGATTCATAAAAATTTATGCAAATCATTTGAAAAAAATGCAACAGTCAATATTCTTGCCCACATATTCCTTATATTGGATGAAGTGAATTGCTGTTGATGCAATTCCAGTGTTAAAAAATTCAGATCGAAAGTGACGAATGCTGTTTGTTGCATTGGTTTCCAAGATCTTGATTGTACTGACAAATCAGCCCTTTAAATTGAGCAGTGTGTAGTTCCCAGTTGGTCTGCCCAACAAATTGGATAGTGTGTTGGGTCTTTAAGAAATGTCTCGTATTGTACCCACTTGGTCATATATTCCATCATTGACAACAATTAATATTGGTAGCATAATGTGTTCCTATTGTAGCTTTTAACTTTAGTTTGAGTACTGCCGTACCACTATCGGAAATCTGCCCTATCGTCGCCATAAGACATATCTGTGTCGGTGCGACATAAAGCCACTAGCAAAAAAAAAAAAAAAAAAAAAAAAAAAAAATCTGCCCAACTAACACAAGAAAATGTGAGTCCTGTTTTGTTTAAAATCTGATCTAGTTTATGATAAATGATTCATGCATATGAAAAATAGTTTTTGGTGCAGTTACACGAGGCAACATTTCATCAACTGTGATTGAATACTGTTTGCTGACCGAGATGCAAGGCTGTTAGCGCAATTTGTATTATGTGCCCGTTTACTTCACAGATCTCTTCGTTATGTTACCAGGCCAAGTACAATACATCAGAGCATGTCACAGACACATGGGGTTTGTTAGAGACCTACATAAGAGTTATTTTGGTCAAGAAAGTAAACTATCGTGTGCATAGTTTCATCAGTTTTGTAGGATCTGTCAAGGTACCAACAAATACTTTTGGGTTACTTATAAAAAGTGATTGCTTGGTATATCATCCTTTGTCTTCTAACTAATTAAAAGATACAGCAGTCTCCAGAGGGTTCTAATTATGTAGTAATTACTTATCAGTACTGTTCAATTTAAGATTTGTTTGCTGTTTTTTTGGTTAAGTTTAGTATTTACTTGCTTTTAGCTTCAGCTGTTGATAGATTTATGTACATCCTGGTAAAGAGACAACTGCTTTTCATTTACTAACATCTTTAAATATCCTCTCTTTAAAAAAATTACTTCTCCTATTAAGTTCAGTGCTTTTTTCTTTTTAAAAAGAAAATACCATCACAGATAAATTTTATGGTGTTGATGGGATAGGAAAGGGCTAGGAGTGGGAAGAAAGTGACTGTGAGATGGGTAACCACAGAAAACCATCTTCAGGGCTGCCAACAAGGAGGTTTGAACCTACTATCTTCCGAATGCAAGCTGATAGCCACTCGGCCCAAACCGCGCAGCTGCATGCTCAATAGTTTGATGTTGACGGCTTAGCGTTGAATTCCCTCAAGGATATATTTAGAAACCGTGAATAATTCAAGATGTACAAGTTCATTATATGGAATTTCTGTACAAAGTATGAAAAGCAATACCTCATTTGGAAGCACACTGGATTAATTTGCTAAAGTTCTTCACATACATGGTAAATACAATATTTTTTTTAGGAAATGCTCTCTTAAATTTTATGAGCAGTTTTAAGTTGTTTTAAAGATAGAAGAAATTGTCATATTGTGCCAGTTTTTTCTGATATTTGTTGCACATTTAAAATATAGCATGTTTCTATGCAACAGTACAGTAGCAGTGATTGGGAATTAGAAGTAGAGGGGCAAAAGAATGTACAGACAACAAAGTGCCCAGGTATGTGGGATGTAGCTGCGGGAGGGGGGCTATATACATAAAAACTTAAGAAAGACCTACAAAAATAAGTTTTTATGCTTTCTGAGTGAATTTCGACACAGATAAAGGTTGACAGCCTACCAACTTAAGTACAGTAATAATAGTTTTGTGAGATTTTGATTCAGTACTATACAATAAAACTTTCACCAAAGGAACAATAATTACACATGTATTACAATTAAATAGAAGTATGGCATTATTACACAATTAAAAATCGTTTGGTATTTAACTACACACTAAGAAACTAACAGACACTAAAGAGGCTGCCAAACTGATGAATGTGCGCTGCAAGTGAGTGAATCGTACCTCAGTGTCCATAACCTTGGCAAAAAAAATATACTCCTGCTATACAAATCGGTTGGCCACGAGGAACAATATTTTATGCATTTTTCCGCTAACAATTTTTTAATAATTAAAGAAAATAAAGGAAAAAATTACTTGATAAGACAACAGGGCTTATACAAGTTGTTTGTTTTGATAATTCCCATAATTCCTTGTTTCAGACAGATAAAATTGAATACAAATCTAATGTTTTCTCTGCAAAAGGGGCTCCTCCTTACCTCCCCTCTAATCACCGCTACTGCAACAGTATATGGTAACCCGTGGCATAGCTAGTTTAAGAGTCTGCTTAAGTGTTCTTGTTATAAGTTCAAAAAGCAACTGGTCTAGAGAGCAAGTGCCAAAAATAATATCTGATACAGTTACATAACTACAAAAATTTAGAAAGAAAACTTAAAACATCCAACATCCAACAAAAACTGTTTCTTGTATTTGTTCACAAACAGGATCTTATTGATTTCCTCTGAAACATTACTTTGATATCATGACTTGGTTTCATATTCATGCCCTCTATGAGCCCTTTCTTTTGCTGATACCTTCATTTTTTGAAGTTTTGGAACCCCTTTCTTTTCCCCTCTGATTAGTGTTTTAATAGAAGATTGGTTGCCCTGTTGTACTTTCTCTTAAAATACTGGTAGTAAACATCACCACTACCGCTACCACCACCAGTCTACAAAAACCATAGAAGTAGTTAGTGGAACATAGGACGAATAACTTTATTTTTCAGTCATGTGATACTCAGAAGAATATGAATTTTGGGAGAGTAAATTAAGACAATGAAGTAATGGGAAGCAAGCTAGCTACCCAGACTTCAATGGTGGGAAAAAAATTGTAACCTAAAGATAGGACTAGATTAGCTTTTGCCTTTCATTGGTGGTTATGAAGATTCTTTTGTGTTCTGTGATAAGAGTCCCAATGAATGTCTTGCCACAAGTACAGTACAGAGAATTGGGTACATTCTGGGATGTAGTTGTGGGAATAGTCTACCGTTGTTTGAGTCCAAACATTGTTTTGTACAGTACTCCTGGGTTCAGGAAACAAGAAGGCTCTAGTACATGTTCAGCATTGGGGTGGTTATAATTTCAGCACCTTTTTGTTGGATAGTTTTATTTGTTTCAAGATCTAAAGAAGACATGTTACAGTGGTCCAAGAAAAGAGATGTTGGCTGCTTACTTCAGGGGGCCAATGACCTAGATGTTAGGCCCCTTAAAACAACAAGCAAGCTTACTTTGGTGTTATAGCGTCAAAGGCAGTTTTTTTGTTGCATGGTTTGAAAGATTTCAACTACAGTGAAAGATGATGTAAAATTGGTTTTTGGCTTGCATTTTGATGTATCCACAAAGATGCACACAAAATGCTGTCAGTTGGTACACTTATTTACTTCACTTTAACTTCACAGAAATATACACATAACCTAATCAACTGCTGTTAGTAGCAAAATACACATATCAACAAAGCTGTCATTTTAACAATTGCCTATCACAGCACATGGAAGTTACAACCTTAAAATACAGTTGAAACAGTTGTCTGCTGTCTGCCACAGCATGTCAGTTCAACACAGCACAAGATTACAGATATATTCCTGTTAAACCATAACTCTACTAAACAATAACTCATCTCTACTGTCAAGATCGTCCCCTTATATAGGTGCCTGGCCTGGCTTCTAGAAAGATACATTACAAAAAATACCATCTTGAAAATTCTCGAGTGCCTAACAACGTGGTTATAATGTACAGAATATTCTACCATCATCTTGTCTGATCTAGTGCCATTCAGGATGTTACAGTGTGTTTTAAAATTCTGTAGTGGATTACAAATCATATATACAGGTAATAATAAATTTTATACAGGTTCTTACATTAATTGAACTCATATAAATGTTTATATAGCCTACAGTACATGTTTCATGACATAACCTCACAAATACTGAGATCATAAACTACATAAATATTACCTAATAATAATACTAAATTGATGTAAACACTTCATAGCCATACATTACAAGTAGTAGTAGTAATAATAATAATAATAATAATAATAATAATAATAATAATAATAATAATAATTTTTTGAGCTCAATACTTGCATTATTTACCCATGGGTGAGAGAATATTGTTTTCAAGTTATATCAGTTTATCACACGTCAGTTTTAAGTGGACTGACAGGGTTGTATTTTTTTTTCTTCCATAAATTACATAGACCACTTGTTGAAGGCCAGTTTGGCATAGGCCATTCAGAGACAGAAATGTATAGTTTTTAAGAGAGATGTATGACTTTAGCCTTAACTGCAAAATTTTGCAGATTCAAGTGATATTGATCAAAGATTAAATGCCAGGTAGGAAATACAAGTTTGAAGCAGGTGGTCTGCAATATTTCATGTACTGATCCAAATTGTATCCTCGTAGGATGTTAGAAATAATTGTATTCTCATAGGATGGTAACAAAATGAGAGAAATTAAAACACAATTAGTTTGCAAATATAATCACCAGAGTTGGGAAGTACTGATAATTGAGTAAAGGTAATTAAATTAAATTAAATTTCTTAAGTAATTTTTACTTATAATCTGAAAATGTTAGGGCAGCCCCTGTAAGTGACGCCCATTTATTTAGGTACTGGGGGTGCTGTGAGAAGTGGGTGACCAGTTTCACAGTATATTCGAATCAGGATAATAACACCCTAACCCTTGCGGACAAGACTGAAGAGCTGAAAAGTTCATGAGAAAGGAAGACATAGCCAACCTTGGTCTTAATGAAACAAAATTGAGAGGAAGAGGGGGAAATAAAACTGATAGAGCAGTACAGGCTGTTTCACGGTGGAGGACAGGATGCAGTAAACAGAGTGAAAATGAATGTTAGAAAGGATACCTGGGCTATGTGGAAGAGGTGAAGATCAATGATGGAATTATCATAGTAAGGATACAGTTTGAGACAGAAACATGAGATCTGTTCCAAGTATGTGCTCCAGAAACTGGAAATAAAGAAGAGAATATAGAACAGTTCCTTGAAGCAATGGAGGAATATATTGAAGACAATGAAGTAATTACATAATGAGAGATCTAAAGAGAAGAAATTCTGGGGCCATATGGATATGCAACAAGAATCAAGAACAGGAACCAACTAATAATAGGAAACACGTGGTTCAGGAAGAAAGGGATTTACCCCAGTGTTGAGACGGAATGTATTAAAGATTTACTTGATGAGCGGAAAGAAAACTGATGAGGTGCAAACTTACGAGATTCATAGGAAATCATTTTGCAGCAATGAAAACTAGTTGCTGAAGCAGTTGGCATCTTCTCTCACTTCATTACTGGTATGCAGCAAAGCAGGCTTCAACAACTAGAAGCAACAAATGAATTAAAGTCTTCTGTAATTTTTCCTGTTTTGACTTTCTTCAAGGCAGATTTGAAGACTAGATTTGCTGGTTCTGAACTGATATGTGATTTTTTCACCAATTTTGACTTTCATGGGCTTAGATAATGACAAACTGAAAACAAAAACAAAAACAAAATATCTTGTTTCCATGTACCCTGAAGACTTGGCAGATGCAAGAAATATTGCATATGAAGAGCATCTAAGTACAGTGTTTGTTTTAGGAAAGTACCCACTTAAGCTTCTCAATTCCATCTATGATTAAAAATCTTGAAGCTAATCTTGTTAACTTTTTCACCAGAATGATGAAGGTGAAGGTGATGGCGTGGTGGTGGTGGTGGTGGTGGTGTTTGTTTGCTTCAGTACCTGCTGCTGAGTAGTCTTCAGCAAACTTGTCCTCTCTTTTGTTGTTTTCTATGTTATCATATATATTTATTGGAAACAAAAATTTCCTGAAGTTAAAATTAACTTTTTTTTAATCATCCCTTGTTTGTTAAATGATGAATATACTGTCTGATCAACAATATCCGGACACTCTTGTGTACAAGTAAACTAGAGCCTAGATGTCGCTATGACCTCGTATGAGCTACCTGCAGATTGGGTGGAGCAAGGGAGGATAGTGACTTTGAATGTGAATGATTATTGGCTGCCACATCAGTAAGTAATCAGACAGAACCCTGTTGACTATTGGGGATGCGATTATTAGGTGGAAACGGGAAGAGACAACCACAACTAAACCACAGCAAGGTAAGCCAAATGTGTGGAATAACAGGGACCGTTGAGTATTAAACAAGGTGATATGGGAAAATTGTATGACACCATGTTATACAATTACTCGTGAATTCCTCAGTGTCACTAATTGTGCAGCTAACGCCATGACTGTGTACCGATAGAAATAAGCCTGGGGTTCAAGGCTCAGGCACCCACCTCTAAACTCAGTCTTTCGCTTGTGAATGCTAAGTGCTGCTGCATTTGGTGGCATAAAGAATGCTGATACTCGCCTGTGGAAGGCTGGAGACATGTAATTTGGAGGGACAAATCATGTTACATCAAATGGCAGTCAAATGGGAAATTTGGGTATGTCACATGCCAGGCAAACGATACATGCCAGCCTGTAGAATGCCCACAGTGAGCTTTGGTGGTGGCAGTGGTTTCTTATAAGAGACTTGGTCCTTGCATAATACCACAAAACACATTAAAACCAAAAGAATATAAGAACATTTTGACCAGCTGCATGTTGTCTGTGGTAGAACAGGTTCAAACTGCATTTGCCAACATGACAACGCTCCCTGCTGTACAGTGGGTTCGGTTCATGTGTAGTTTGTAGACATTAAGGTTCCGTAAATGGACTGACCAGTCTAGAGCCCCAACTTCAGTCCTGTCGAGCCCCTCTGGGATGAACTAGAATGATGACTTTGCTCCTGACTACAACAACTTGCATCACTAACTACACTGTTACAACACTGTAGGAAGAATGATCTGCTCATCCCATACAGTATTTATGTCCTCTAGAGGGCAGTATGTCTGAGGGACACTTACAAAGTAAGAGGACAGTTTTGAGCAGATATCTGGGCACTTTTGATCGTTTAGTATATTTTAAGTAGGTAGTTCACCTCATCTATCGCCTGGTCTTTATTATTATTGTTGTTGTTGAATGAATGAATGAATGAATGAATGAATGAACGAACGAACGAACAAGTTTATTTACACTGATGAGTACTATGACTGATAGATTTATTGTATTTACCTCTGTGAAAAGTAATTTAAGTTATCATTCTCATCTTATACAGGTTCAGAAGGTTCAAAGGTTAAAGGAAGAAATTCGCAAGTTGACGGAGGAATGCGAGAAAATGACTCATGAAGTTGATAAGTGGTCTGATGCTGGAGGTAAGAATTTGTTGTACATTCGTGTGTATAGAAATATTTTAATTTATTCTGATATTTCATATTCTTATTGGATGTTTTCTTACTACCTCTGCTTGAATTATAAGGGCAAATCAAAAGAGAGTATCCTGTCATTAACATGACCAAATTATCACCACATCGACCTTGACGTGCGTTTGTATGATTCAGTCAGGTCTGTAGGATATGTGCTATAATGAGGCGTTCTGCTGAATTTATGGTGAACATTTTATTTCATTGTCTGTATTTAAGACGTATAGCAGACCTTCGAAGGAGAGATAGAAGTTGCTTCCTGTATTTGCACCAAATTTCTTGTAGTTACACACTGGCATCACCTAGATCATCTGCCAGACCTTTGAGCAGGCTTGATAGTTCCATGACATTGTCATTGGTTTTTCACCAAGGCAGCTACTACAGTTAAATCCAGGCCAGGAGATGTAAGATTTTTTAATCAAATATTTCACTGGTGGGAAATGAAATCACAACATAGAGAAGGAGTTATACTAGATAAACGAAATTCGGGAGGCGTGTTTACACTTCTTTAAGAAGACAACTATTCAGATTTGTGTGCTAGTTAATGAAAAGTGGTGTTGGTAGTGCCATTATGACCTTTAAATACGCGCTGTACGCTTTGTGAGCGTTAGTCATTGTCTGGTGTTGACGTTGTGGAGTAGGTATAAGTCAAACATGCCTTTAAGGAGATGAAGAAGAAGAAGAAGAAAAAAGCAGTATCAGAAGCTTACTTTGATCGAGGCTGTGTAATAGGGCTAGTAGAAGGTGCAGAAAGACAGGGATATATCTGCAGTGTATCAGTGTTGGTAACAATGGTCACGGGAAAGCACTGTCTTGAGAAGATCAGGGTCCAGCCACACATGGGCTAATACAGAGAGTGAAGACCGCCATATTCTCCACATGGCTGGGGTAGATCATACTGCATCTGCGTTAGCCATTAGAGCTTCAGTTGGCACCAGAGTGACGCAGCAAACTGTAACAAATTGATTACTTGAGGGACAGCTCCGAGCCAGACGTCCTGTAGCGTTCATACCACCGATTCCAAATCACTACCATTTGTTACTTCAGTGGTGTCAAACTAGAGCTCATTGGAGGGTGGAGTGGAGATCTGTTGTGTTGTCAAATGAGAGCTATTTCTTATCTTGGTGCCTGTGATGACAGTAGGTTGGTATGGAGGAGGCCAGGTGAGTGCTTCAAACCAAGCTGCCTGCGTCTTCAACACACTGGACCTACACCAAGAGTTATGATTTGGAGGGTGATTTCCTTTGACAGCAGGAACACACTCTTTGTTATCTCAAGAATCTTCACAGTGGATTTGTACGTCAGCCTGGTGATTGAACCGGTTGTGCTGCCGTTCATTCGCAGTATTTAACAGGGTATTTTGCAACAAGATAACACTCATCCTTATGCCACTGCTGTCACCCATCCTGCTCTACAGATTGTCGACCAGTTGCCTTTGCGTGCAAGATCACTGGACTTTCCACTCAGTCAGCACATATAGGACATTATGGGATGACAAATCCATACCAGCAATAACCATTGCTGATTTGACTGACCAAGTGCAACAGACATGGAACTCTACTCCACAAAATGACATATGGCACCTGTACAACACAAGGCATGCATGTTTGCATGCTTGCATTCAAAATCATGGCAAGTACAGCAGTTATTAATGTACCACTATGTCACATGTCATCTTGTGCATACTTGAACTTGTGACCTGCAAACTTTAATCAAAGAAATATATTACCTAGACAGTTGCTTAGCCTAAATTGCATTCCTCTAAATTAATGTCTTCTTGGTGTTGGGATTTTATTTATCGCCAATGTACATCCCTATGGTTTTTGTTCCTTCTAAAATTAGAGATCCTGTCCCTATAATCACGATATCAGAAGTCATATAAAAATACAATCTTGCTTGTATGCTCTTCTTCCTAGCATTTTTTCCCCCACACAGTTATATATTGTGTTCGTATTTACTGTATATCCACTTTTGTTGACCAGCTTGTCCATGGTTTTCATTCGAAGCAATGGTTCCAATTTATGAGGCTTTTTATAGTCAGTGATTCTCGTGCCTCAGTAATAGTTGTAAATATTAAAGGTAACCAGTGCAATAACAACAAAATAAATTCACATCTTGGCCCACTTTTGTTTGATTTGCCCTTATAGCACATGATATAGACCAATTGTGTTGTTATATTTCTGTTCACAAGGTTATTCTAATTTCGTAGCTGCTAGAATTGTTATTTCTTGATGATTAATAGAAAATTTTCATTTCTATTATTTAAAGATCTTTACTTTGGAAATTAAGTATTTTATACTTAATTTCAGTGCCATTGGGTGAGACAGATGAGGAGTTCTATAAGAACATTTATACTGGCCAACAGGGCTATGTGGGCACTCGTCCTTCATCTCGAGATGCACCCCCACACCGTGAGTTTTCTGGTATCGCATGATATGTGGAAGTTATGTCCCCTAGAACATGCATGTTTTCCTAACATTTGTTACTGGACTAGAAATTTACATTAGCTCTCAAATTTATGTTCTTATTTACACCATATTTGCTTCACAGTTATGAAAAGTTAGTAATTTAAAATTAAAATAGGTGTTATTCTGAAACCCTTTACAAAATGTCATTTGTTGTGATTCAGAAATGCATGTTAATTAATGCCGGCTACTATTAATACAGTAATAGCATTACTGGTTTTACATCCCTCTTAACTACATTTTACAGTTTTTGGAGACTTAATAACTTAAATTAACATTGCCTCTCACAAAATAATATAGATATGTCTGAGAACATGCATGGGCATTTGCTGGTTCAAGAACCTCAAATAGTTCTTGACCTTTGCATAAACTACAAGAGATGGCACCGCAGAAGATCAGTGTTCATTCATCCATCACTCTTCTGCATTGTAAACCTGAATAACTGAGTAGATTAAAGATTTAGTCTTCCTTGTTAATATACATTGACCAGCAGAATTAATGGATCACTTGAATTTTCAAAGGAAAAACATGTTAAATTGCAAAACATTTGTTTTATTATTTTCATGCATTATTTTCATTAAAAAAATATCCAAGTAATGTTATCTGTCTGTTATCTCTACCCTTAGTCAGTTGGATAAATTTTTCATGAAAATCAGTGTAAATAACAAATATTTCACAATTTAACATGCTTCTTCCTTTGAAAATTCAAGTGATCCATTAATTTTGCCAATCAGTGTAAACCAACACTTGAATGAGTTAAAATAGTAACTTATAAGAAGGAATCAAAATATAGAGAACATGTACAGTGCAGTTAAATCCTTTGCCAGGCACCTGGATCTGTAGAAGTGACAGCTACAAGAAGGGGAATTATATCATTTTCTAATGCAGAGGGGCAATGGCTATGTTGGCAAAAGGATTACACACATGCACATTCAAGGGAAGATGAAGTGTCGGCTGCCAAAGAAGAGGTGGATGGACTTGGTGTGAGAAGACCTGATGGAACAGAACCTAAATATTGAAATAGCCCAAAACAGAGAACTATGGAAGAGACTCATTAGAAACAGTGATTCTGCCTAGTGCGGGATAATCAGAAGAAGATTAGATTGGCCTTCCTCATGACAGTATCAGCACATTTTTATACATGTCCATATACTTCATGACATGCAGTTTATTTTATATACCAAGACACCACTCGCACTCCTCAGAAGGTCTGCCTTACAAATAATCCAATTTCACCTTTAAGAGCTGCAATGAAAATGAAAATCCACACCCTGTTTCCAGTCATTTGACTAGGTTAGGAATATAATGAATTAAGCCCCCATCTAGCGGTAAGGATAGAAATTGTGCCGGCTAAGAGCCACAATTTTTTTTTTCTTTTTAAATAGCACATTTATGGCCAGTAATAATAGTTGCAGTTGATCAAGTAAACAGCATTGGTACTTCAGAATAAACAGAGCGAGTGGCTGCGAGCTTTGGGTCGTGTAACTGTCAGTTTGCATTCGGGAGATAATGGGCTCAAACCCCATTGTTGGCAGCCCTGAAGAGGGTTTCAAATCAAATCAAATCAAATCAAAATCTCTTTATTTGCAAATGAGGTGTCTACCTCGGTGGCAAATGGTACACTAAAATACATTATTGTCAAGCACTAAATATTAAATTAACAAGAGAAGAAAATTTTTCCTATAATACAATATTATACAATTTACGCTAACAATGTTTTCTATTAAACACACAGCTCATCCTTAATAAATTTATATTGTTTACAAAATTCTACTTATAATATATCCTGTCCTACTTACAAATATAGTCAACTGATATACAGTATGTGGAATTGCTTCAAATGATACTATACAACTGGTATAACATTAATATTTACATTGCATTTATTTATTTACTTTTTTTTTTTACCCGTTCTGGATCCTAAGTAGCATAACGACCTGCTGCGTCTTAACCAGAGCCCCTTTTGCCACCACTTTTCAGAGTTCCTGAAGGGCCTTCACAGCTACCGTAGCGGTCCCAGGGCCCTCGAAGTCCCCACTGTACTTCACCCCTACAGGCAGTCCCCTACTTTGGCTGTCCAAACTCCTTAGACCAGGGGATGGAATTAATTTATTCACACACATTTTTTTATATACAATAACCTGCACTGGTCGAATGCCCTCTAACATTTCATTTATTTTCTCTGTTGCTGTTTATTCTCTTCTTGAATATCTGTACAGATTTTGGAAAAGGATCAAACACTACCCCTGGTAAACTGTTCCACTCCTTCACACCCTTCCCAATGAATGAAAATTTACCCCAATCGCTTCTGCTAAAATTCCTTCTAATTTTATATTTGTGGTCAGTCCTGCCGATATAATTATTTTCCAACTGAAGCCTCTCACGGATATCTCCCCATGCTTCTTCTCCTGTATAGGCTCTATATAATCCTGTAAGTCTAGTTTTCTCCCTTCTCTTACTTAAAGTTTCCCACCCAAGTTCCTTTAACATTTCTGATACACTACTCTTTCTCCTGAAATCCCCTGTTACAAATCTTGCTGCTTTCCTCTGCACACTATCTATTTCTTTTATTAGGTATTCTTGGTGAGGATCCCAAACACTGTTTGCATATTCCAATAATGGACGAACCATACTCAAGTAACTTTTTTCTTTTAATTCTTTGTTGCATCCTTTAAGTAGCCTCATTATGACATGTAATGATCTGTATGCTTTCCCAACAATGTCATCAATATGACCCTTCCAGTGCAAATTACTTTCAAATCTCACACCTAAGTATTTGCACTTGCCATCTTTTGGGATAACTACCTCATCCAAAGTATATTCAAATTCAGTTTTAAAGCTCCTGTTTGTAAAAGTTGTAACAGTTGATTTGCCTCCATTAACCTTCATATTATTTTCTTCAACCCATTGTTGGATACTTTCAAGGTCCCTTTGTAATTCTGAACAATCCTCAATGTTGTTTATTTCTCTATAAACAATTATGTCATCTGCATACAATCTTATTTTTGATGTTATATTGTTCCCTAAATCATTTGCGTATATTAAGAAAAGTAACGGACCGATTATACTACCCTGTGCAATTCCCTTCCAAACTTTCTCTTCCTGAGATACATTATTTCCTACTTTGACTTTCTGAACCCTTGAATTTAGAAATGCTTTTATCCGACGTGTAACCCTTACGTCCAATCCTATTCCCTCCAATTTCTTTAATAATATTCCATGTTCCACTCTATCAAAGGCTTTGGAAAGATCTATGGCTATGCAATCTAACTGACCTCCTGAATCCAACTGATCTGATATGTCCTGCTGAAATCCCACCAGTTGTGCCTCACAAGAAAATTTCTTTCTAAATCCATACTGGCTCCTCATGAACCAATTTTTATCATCACATATCCCTCTGATGTACTTCGATATTAAACTCTCCAGAATTTTACAAACTATACTGGTCAGGCTGATTGGTCTGTAGTTCTCTGGTTTCCTTTTATCACCCTTTCCTTTATAAATTGGTATTATTATAGATTCCTTCCATTCCTTTGGTATTACACTATTATTTATGACATAGTCAAAGAGAAATTTTAAGTAAGGCACTATGTACCACCCCATTGTCTTTAATACCTCCCCAGTAATTTGATCACTCCCTGCTGCTTTTCCTTGCTGAAGCAGTTGGATTTCTCTGAAAATATCTTCGTTTGTGAATGAGAAGCTTCTTGTTTCCCTCTGTCTCTCTCCCTCTCTATCTTCTGTTTCGGTTTCCAACTCTTGACAATCATCTACTGAATCTCTAAATTCCCTACTAAATAGGTTTGCTTTCTCAGTATCTGTTAAATAGTGTTCACCCCCTTCTCCCACCATTGTAGGAATTTGGATTCCTTTTCCTTTTTGATTCCTGATATATGAATACAGCTTTTTCCATTTCCCTTTGTGGTCATTACCCTCTTGAAGTATGCCATTCATATAATTCTCTTTTGCTTCCTTTTTCACTCTATTCAGTTCCCTCATTAGGTTTTCTAGTTTCTCTACTCTCCCTACCCTCTTTGATTTTCCTGTTTACTATTCTACATTTTCTTTTTAATTTTCTTATTTCCCTTGTATAATAAACAGGGTCTGAGGTCATTTTACCCTTCTTAACAGGTACAAATCTCTTCTCTCCTTCCCAAATAATTCCTTTAAATTTAGCCCAAAGTGTATCCACGTTACTCCCTTCACTTATCCAACAACTGAATTGTGAGTTAAGGTAAGTCCCAAATTCATCAACTTTAGTTTTTCTGTACAATTTCTTGTCTTGTGTAACCCTCTTATTAAGCCTTTTTGGTACGAGTCCTACATCCATTATTACAGCCTTATGGTCTCCTATTCCTTCAATTACCTCAGTTTTATCAACAATTTCCCATGGTTTAACCAAGAATACATCTAGTAAGTTATTGAGACGAGTCGGTTCTTGTACTACTTGTGTAAATCCTCCCTCCCAAATTAACTTATTTGCCAGTTTCTGTTCATGGGCTTCACTTGCAGCTCCTTTCCATTCAACTTCAGGCAAATTTAGATCTCCCCCAATTATTACCATATCATTATTATTGTTTTTACAAGTATAATCTATTATTTTTTCAAAGATTTCCATGTCTCTTGCCTCTCTTCCAGGCCTGTATGTTCCTATAATTCCCACCTCCTTCATATTATCACAAACTAATTTTATCCCTAATATTTCATCCCTTTCATCGGTAAACCATTCATGTGAACAGTAAGTTTCCTTCACCAGAATAAACACCCCCCCTCCCTTTTTATCTCCTCGGTCTCTACGATAGACTGTGTACCCTTCTGGAAATACTTCTCTATTACCCACCCCTTCTTTCAACCACGATTCCACTCCTATCACCACATCAGTCTCATAAGATTCCATCAATGTACCAAATTTTAATTGTTTATTTACTACACTTTGACAGTTTACCAAGAGCAATCTCAGACCCCCTTCCTCCCTAAAACTTGACTGTTGCAATTGGGTAACTTGAAATTCCTTACTATCCTGAGTTTCTTTTTCTAGTTGACTGAGCCAGCTTAAAGTATAGCTGGCTCTTTCTACTAGTTTTCCTGGTCAGTATTATAACTCAAGGGAGTTGCCTGTTTTACAGTACATATCTTAAGATTAATAAAATCTAGAACAATATTTCCTATCTTTCGTTTACCTGAATTGTTTAGATGGAGGCCATGTTTTGTATAACAGTATCTCTCAAAGCTGCTGCATTCAATAACCTGAGTATTCCGAAAATGATTACAAATTTTAACAATATCTGTATTGACCTTGTCCACTTCAATGTTCACACACGAATCTCTACTCAAATCATGCCTGTGGGGCACGTTCACTACAAAAACGTTAGTGTGGGTCAGCTTCCCTAGTGTATGTTTAAGTTGTGATCTTACATTCTTGGCGTCGTCGCGAGCTACGTCGTTCGTCCCACCGATGATAAGCACTGCATCGCCGCTCCCGAAGTTCCTAGTTGCTGCTTCTACGTTTTCCACAACCCTGCTGATAGAAGCTCCTGGATATATTTCTCCGGTTGCTGCTATATTCTCGTCGTTAATCACTCCCGCAATTCCCCTTCCTTGGCTATCACCAAACACAGCTACCTTCGCTGATTTAGGCCTAACTGGGTCTTGAATCTGAATTCTAGGCCTAAATTTCAAACTCGGCACGGCAACGGATCGCGATGATTTGGTTTCACGCGCGCGATCACTTTCTTCCAGGATTAAATTATTTAGGGCAGAAAACCTATTTCTAATGTTTATTTCCGGAAATTCAGTTGTAGATTTCTTCTTAGCCGGCCATCCACGAACTACTTGACACCACGTGCTCGAGTTTGTTACTTGTACCGGTATATCACTCGAAGAATGGTCAGTCCCAAATTCTAGCGATCGCAGTCTTTCTTTTAATTCTTGATTTTCAACTTTAAGAGTCTCATTGTCCTTTTTTAGAATGTTTATAATTTCTAATGCACTTTTATATTCTTCATCGACTGTTTTCGGTGCTTCGTCAACGCCGTCCCCAACAACAACATTCCGAACACACTGCTCACAAATCCAGTCAACATTTTCATTAGTTTTTACGTCTCTAGGGCAATTTCCGCACTTATAATGCCACCATCGATCACATGAATCACACAACATTCCATTTTTCACTAATTTTCGACATTTTCCGCACTTTTCGTCACATTTTACGGTTAATTTACTCGGAGAATAAAATACTACGTCGTCATTACCGGGCGCCATTTTGAAAAAAAAACTAGGCAAATGCTGAGGCTGTACCTTAATTAAGGCCACAGTCATTCCCTTCCTACTCCTAGCCCTTTCCTATCCCTTATTCACCACAAGACCTATTCACAATGTAAAGCAAATTTGAATTTTTTTAAAAAAACTTCAGAATACTTCATTGAAGAAAAACCTACTAGGGGAGGCAGGGATGGGATGGAGCAATCATTATTATGAAATCTGAAGGTATGTAACTGCAACCAGTGTGACGAATGAAAGAGCTGTACTCTGCTCTTCTCCACTATAAAACTTTTAGCAATGTTGTATATGCAGTATTAATTGTACCTAACAATAACTCTCCCACAGAAAGAGATTTCAGTGTTGATAGAAAAAATCAAACACCCCCTGTGGATGGGGGACACAGATGAAGAATACACCCACTGTATCCTCTGCCTGTTGTAAGAGGTGACTAAAAGGGGCGACTAAGGAATGATCGAATTAGAATCATAAAACTATTTGTGATTAGTACCACTGAGCGTGGAACACCATGGGTCGCCTTTACTTGCGCGTAGTACCACTATGTTGGGTACCAAATAGGTTTGTGATTAATAGCAAACGTGGGCACGACTGCTTTTACAGTACCTGTGATTAGTAGCACTATATGAGCGACACCATGGGATGAAGGAACCCATGGTTCTGGCTTGCTTATGATTAGTACCCCCTATATGAGGAACACCATGAGATAGTACGAGTCCCTGTGGTTAGTACACTTAGGTGATGAACACCATAGGTTTGCGTTGCCTGTCAAGGGCGCCGCATTGTGCGGAACACATTAGGTCTGTAATACATGTGCAAATTTCATTATCTGCGAGTCGTACCATAATGTATGGAATACCGCGAGTCTACGCTACTCTTGATTAGTACCGCAAGATGGGAAATACCATGGTTCTACTTTTCTAGCGATAAATACCATTATGAGGGCCAATGACCTTGATTAGCATATTCTAATCGATTCAGCATCGTGCTATAGAAGCAGTCCCTTGGTCCGTACTACTATTGTTTTGTGCCAGCTTCTGTGCATGTGAGGCACTGTGGGTCAGGTCCACTGATCATTTTAACTACATATCAATCAATCCATTCATTCTTCATCCTCATGCTTTGAATTCTGGTCAGTGGAGGATTTTAGACTTTTAATTTGTCATCTCATTTCGTACCATTAGGGGCCGATGACCTTGATGTTAGGCCCCTTTAAAAAACAAATATCAATCAACAACATCAGAAAAATTCAAACAGGATCCAGGCCTACATTATCTACACTGGAATCACTTATGGTTCAGAAGACAAAAAGGTCATCACAGGAGGAAGGATGCTTCAAGAAAACCTACACTGAAAAGCAGTTTCTGGGTGCAAAACAAGCTAAAAGGAATTTACCGTAGAATATGCTAATTTTATTGTATAATATGATATATTTCAGAATAAATAGCTATCAGGAGGCCAAAGACAGTGTCATTATCACGTAGGGGTCAGCTTGCTTTGGATTTTCTGAGGAGGGGTGGGGGGAAATTACTAGTAGTCCACTTCAAAGGTTGGCACTTTGGAACTGAGTGAGTTGGCTATGTGGTTAGGGCCACTCAACTGTGAGCTTACATTTAGCAGATAGTGGGTTTAAACCCCACTGTACCGGGCGAGTTGGCCGTGCGCGTAGAGGCGCGCGGCTGTGAGCTTGCATCCGGGAGATAGTAGGTTCGAATCCCACTATCGGCAGCCCTGAAGATGGTTTTCCATGGTTTCCCATTTTCACACCAGGCAAATGCTGGGGCTGTACCTTAATTAAGGCCACGGCCGCTTCCTTCCAACTCCCAGGTCTTTCCTATCCCATCGTCGCCATAAGACCTATCTATGTCGGTGCGACGTAAAGCCCCTAGCAAAAAAAAAAAAAAATCCCACTGTTGGCAACCTTGAAGATCGTTTCCCATTTTCACAGCAGGCAAATGCTGGGGCTGTACCTTAATCAAGGCCACAGCCGCTTCCTTTCCACTCCTAGCCCTTTCCTCTCCCATCGTCGCCAGAAGACCCTTCTATGTGTGTGCGACATATGTATTTTAAAAAAAGGAAAAAACGCTTCTCTGGAAATGGATAAAGCAGGAATCACACTCGCTTGCCAATTCTCACATACCAGTATAAAATGGCAGTGAAATCCTAGCAATACACTATCCCGCAAACTACAAGTTTTTTCTCAAAGTCCTTGCTCATTTTTTACACAAAGCCTTTAAAATTTTCCCCGTATATTGCGCTCAAATCCTGCCTATTACACTTCATTTGTGGAATATTTTCAATTAATTTTCTGAAATGCTTGGATGGAAGGTTCTATTTCAGTACCCATGAGGGTCATTAATCTTTGAAGTATTCCACCCTTTACTCACTGGTACTGGCTTTGCGACATTACCTGCATTCTTTAAGTCTGTACCCTTGTACTGTTTTGTTACTCCTCCTCTATTACACACAGATTCTTCTTATACATACATACGTACATGCATACATACATCTTCATTGTAGACTGTTAAGTCTTTCAGTGTTCATAATTCAGGAAAAGTTTCTTCGTCAGTCTTATGTTATCCTTGGTGTGTTGAAGTTCTATGTAATTAATATGAGGAATGAGAAGCATTTTCTCAGATAAATTAGAACTTTTAAGGAAGGAATCTTAATCAGAAACAACTCGCTGATTCATTAGGCATCCCTTCATCAACGTTAATCATCATTTCATCATTTCCCAACTCCAGTTTCCCAGGTGTGGTGTACAAGCGCTTGCCATCTCCTTCTGTCTTCATACATCTTCTGATCCAGTATATCCTCCCATTTGTGTCCTCTGTCCTCCACATCTGATCTTACAGTCTCTATCCAGCGTTTTCTTGGTCTTCCCTGTGGTCTTCTTCCTATGAGATTAAGGTCAAAATATTTTTTTGGCAGGTCTTTCCCTGTTCATTCTCATTATATGCCCATACCACTGAAATCTGCATTTCTTTATGACACTGGTAATAGGAACCTCAATACCAGCTACTTTCCTATTCATTTAATTTCTGATCTTGTCCTTTCTGGTAGTTTGGTTCATGGTTCTAATGAATCTCATTTCAGTTGCTTGGATTCTACTGAAGTCTTTGTTAAGTAGGGTACATCTTTCTAAACCATACATGAGGATTGGTACAAAGTAAGTGTGGTACATGATTGTTTTCACTGTTTGTGGTATTTTGCAGTCCCAGAGAAGATTTCTGACTTGACTGTAGAAGTTTGATGCTTTCTGTGTCCTGCTGAGTATTTCCTGCCTAACAGTGTTGTCTTTTGAGACTGTGCTTCGGAGGTACTTGGTGGGAAGCTGATTCGATTTTTACTCCTTCCAGAAATATATTTGAGCATGTTCCTTCCCTGTTGATGGTTATTTCCACTGTCTTTGTTTTGCTCAAGTCAGTCCAAAATTTGTGAAT